>NC_087261.1:18636116-18936116 GCF_037042905.1 Lytechinus pictus | reverse complement strand
GTGGATAAAAGAGAAGGGGAAGAGGGGAAGAGAAGGAGGAGGAAGAAGGAGAAGAAGACGAAAGATTGAAGAGGAAGAAGGTTGAAGAGGAAGAAGATTGAAGAGGAAGAAGAAAATTGAAGAAGAAGAAAAAGGAATAGGGGAAAAAGGAGAAGAATAAAAGTACAACAGAAATGATAATCGAAAAGAAGAAAAAGAGAAGAAGAAGAAAATTGAAAAGAAAACAAGATGCAAAAGAGAAAAAAAAACGCGAGGAGAAGAATGAGCAAAATAAGAACAACATAAAACATTAAATATGAAAAGTTATATGAAGTAAATGGTGATAAAAAGACAATAATGATTTCATCTATTTATTTCATTGGTAAATTGGCAACAAATATATTTTCATTATCACATTCTTAATGATTAGTTGTTTAATCTTGAATTTTCACCCCCAAAAAACATATCAATTTTCTTTATGAAAAATATTCTTGATTATTGTATCTTTCTTAATCATTATTTTCTTGGCAGATATACGCAGAGGTCATCTAATCCCCTCATTGTGTTCTCAATAGATGGCTTGCCCAATGATCTACTCAATTATGATTATGGGAGGAATCTTAAAAGAATGAGTGAGTAAAAAGGCTCTTTTACAAACTGCCTTCAAACACGCTTTCGTCTAGAGTCTAGCGCACACAGGGGCCTGGGAACGATTTTCTAAGTGTGGGGGGGGGGGGGTGCTGGTTTGTTTAAAAAAATGACAAAGAAAAAGAAAAACACCCAGTAATCTCGCTTCCCAAGGCCATGTGAGCTACGTGATCTGTCTGCGAATCGATTCTTGAACAAATCACATTTTGCATTAGATACGAAATTTACAAGAAAGTAAACTTATTTCCTTTTTGTTAAGTTTGGCATAATGCCAGGAATACTAATATCAGAATTCTTTGGCTTTGGTCTACCTTACTTTCGAGAATTCTACCATTATTGTTATTGCTTGAATTGCTGAATTTCACTCAAATGCCACTCTCTCTCTCATACTTTTCCATTCATATCTTGCTCTAAAAACATCTTTATCAATCTATATCATTCTTAGCTGAATGTGGGGTTCATTCACGCAACCTGGTTTCATCCTTTGCGAGTACAACCTATCCAAATCTCTGGACGATCCTAACTGTAAGTAAACCAAAATACTTAAGCTTCAACTGATTTAGAATCTGGTATACATGATTTTAGCCATTCATATCCATTAATGAGTACTCTCTCAAGTCGAGTGACTTTGAAGGCAACCTTTGGACAAAAAGTTTTGAGGAGTTAGTGGACGGAAAGAATAAATAAAAATCAGTGCACTCTGGAAAACTATTTGTCACTTTTTTTTCTTTGGGCTATTATACAGAACGAAGTACACTATGAAAATGAATGACTGGTCCTTGTGTCTTGAGAAAGTCTACAGTAGTGGATAAAATCTTGCCTTTGAAGCCCTTAGTTCATATAAGATTGAATATTGTAGTGAACAGATCTAATTATATCACTCGCAGAAAATATAGTTTTGCATCTTTCATAATCTTAAAGAGCAATGCGTTCTGATCTTATTCTCTGTCATTATGAAGAAATAAAAATGTCAGAGCATACAAATGCATTTAAGTTTGAGTCTAGTAATGATATGAATTGCACTTATCAGGTACAAACCTATTAAGAAAATTTGGTAATTTAATTTTTGTTTAATGATAGTAATACTACGAATTCTGGTACAAACCTACCAACCCTCCCGATCACTTCGGTCATCCAACAAGATTATTTTAGTTGTTCCCAAAGGCAACCTCCCACACCCATGGCGACAGAGCCTTTTCAGTAGTGGCTCGTACACTCTGGAACTCACTTCCTCTTAGCTTAAGATCCCATTCTTTTCTAAGTTCCTTTAAAGAAGCACTTAAGACATATCTCTTCCGTAAATAGTATGATTTCTACAGTAAATATGTCCGTAGTTAAGTAGCTAGTTTAGACATGTAAGGTAGTTACATTGGATGCTTAGTTATGTAAGGTAGATAAGTTGATAAATGAGTTTAGTTTATTAAGTTAAGTAGTTAGGTTTTGTGATGTAAAGCTCTTAGAGAAACTTTGTACATGTTTGACCATATGAGTTTTTTATGTCAATAAAAATACCAATCTTTTATTTTGATATATTCTGACCATACTTACAGGGCCTATATCCAGAGAAGCATGGTGTAATATCTGATTTCATCCGTAGTTCAACCAGATCATCTCGTATATTCGAACCGAGGGTCTCCCAGAATAATCTTGATGAAAACGAGTGGTATAAAGCAAAACCGGTAAGTAGTACACAGTTGCCAGTTAACTTCAAAAATTTCACTTAAAAAAAATATTTGGTAATTTTTTTACCACCACGAGGGTAATTATGTGTCCAGCCAACTTTGGGCACTATTTTACCCAATGAGGGAAGCATATTGTCCAGTTAGGTTAAAAATAAGCAGCAATTACTTTAGAATGGGCAACATTTTCATCACACTGGATAAATAAAAATGCCAAAAGATATGCCCAATGTTGGTTGGACACATAATTACCCTCATGGAGCACTTAACCCAATATTTTTTTAAAGTGAAGTGCGGTCGAATTCGAATAAAGCAGGACAAAAGTAGACCTACCCTCATTGCATTATCTTGCATTTCAATTTCTGTTTCTATTTTGGGGGGTAAATACTTAGAAGAATTGAAATTAAGATTCAGAATGAATATGTATTCATTACATAAAATGTGAAGCATCTTCCTAATCGCATTACAATGGATTATAATTCTCTTTTTTGTCTGTGTCTCCCCAATCATCACCTCTCTTCCTCCACCAACCGTAATATCCCTTCCTTCCTCCCTCCCTCCCTCCTTCCTTTCTCTCTCTCTTTCCTTCTTTTCCCCCCTCTCCTTCTCTTTCGATATACATGTACCACCTAGCTCTGCCGTTGTTCTTAATTCTATTCCTTAAACTTCTGCCCTCTACACTTCCTTCTCTCCTATTCTGTTCGCTTACATGTATGTATTCTTATGTGTCTGTGCAATGTATATATGTTTCACAGGTGATCTGTGTCTTACAAGCTGTGCTTTTTAATAGATCACCTCAGTTCTGCATTTTAATTATTGTTAATTCATTGTTACTTCATTGATGAAATGTATAATGTTTTGTAGAATTGAAATAAACTTCTCTCTTTCTCTTTCTCTCTCTCTCATCCTCAGTTATGGCAGACAGCTCGTGAGCAGGGCGTGACAACAGCCAGTCACTCATGGGTCGGTAATAACATGCGTAGCTACGAGAATGAAGTCAGGCAACCCATAAACAGCAAGCCAAACTACTATCAGAGATACAATTCGTGAGTATTAAATGGTTCAATCTTTTCCTCAACGTCTTGCAAAACAGATGTTTATAAAACTATTTTTCTGATTAAAAAAAAATCAAATTAGGTGAGGAAATCTCCCCAACATCTCAATTAGATGAGTCGAACCAAATCCCACATCATTTTGAAATTGAAATAGAATGTTTGATATTCATAAATCAATATGCCCCCAAAATATAATGAGTGTGTGGTGTCATTGGTTATTCATCATTTGCAAAGAGACCACGGCGTGCATAACACTGTTTTGTGAAAAGGAGCCATACTTTCGAAATGTCAGAATTTTGTTTTCATTTTTTATTTGATATCGATGAAAAGTTAATTGTTTTGCTTGCTAATATTTAATTTGTGTTGCAGTGGACTGAGAATAAACTGAAGGTCTATGCTATAAAAGTTGATGTCTAATTTGTATGTAATTTATTTTTCACAGAGAACTGAACCCTCAAGACATGATCGATACGGTCTTACAGTGGATAGATCAAGAGGAGGTTGAAAAAATGTAAGAACATTGGATTTGATGAATCAATTTCTATATTTTTATTCAAAAATGTTTGAAAAATCTAGGACTATTCTCATTTTTACATAGTTTATTTTACGGATATGTTTACTTTAAGTAGATAAAACATTTTTTTTCAACTTCAGTACCCTGTGTCATTGCTTATATAGATATATATATTTTTAATGAAAACCAAAAGAAAATACGATCGATGTTATTTATTCTATTTTCTTTTGGGGAGGGGGGGGGGCTGAGGTCCAGTTCTTCATAAATGTTACTCTTTACAATTTTATTCATTCAATGTTATCCAAGTTCAGGAGAAGGAACGTATTGAAATAAAGTAATATAATAAATAACTGTCTTTATTTGGGATATATAAAAAAAACTTCTTAGAGGCAGCTGCTAAAACAAATTAATGTAGAGGCAATGAATTATAATGTATGTCTTACTCGAAACCAAGTTTCTGGGAATGAATAGTATATTATATTCATAATACTACATCTTCAAATATTTCTACAGCCCACAATTCATAACTGTGTTCTTCAAGGAGCCTGGTGAAACAATCAGACAATACGGATACAACTCTCAACAGGTGAGTAGACTCATCATCTGGTAGTGTTTCACAATGCCTGTGAAGACCGCCACACATTCAGCCTTTAAAGGACAAGTCCACCCCGACAAAAAGTTGATTAGAATAAAAAGAGAAAAATCCAACAAGCATAACACTGAAAGTTTCATCAAAATCAGATGTAAATTAAGGAAGTTATGACATTTTAAAGTTTCGCTTAATTTCACAAAACAGTTATTTGCACATGCCGGTCGGTATGCAAATGAGGGAACTGAATTTTCACTCACTCACTATTTCTTTTGTATTTTATTATATGAAATAGGGAATATTCTATTTTTCTCCTCATTGTCCTGAGAAACAAAAGTTTCATTTTTCCCTGAACATGTGGAATTACCATTGTACAATTTATGGTTCAGTCAAGTCGGTCCTTATTGTCAAATCTGTAAAAATTTAAATAATATATAATTCAAACAATAACAAAACAAAAGAAATAGTGAATGAGGGACATCATCGATTCTCATTTTGCTTGTGACTAAATTGTGCATATAACTATTTTGTGAAAAATAAGCAAAACTTCAAAATGTCATAACTTTCTTATTTTGCATCCGATTTTGATGAAATTTTCAGTGTTATGCTAGTTTGATTTTTCTCTACTTATTCAAATCAACATTTTGCTGGGGTGGACTTGACCTTCAAGTCATGGATATCACTAATCTTCTAGAATATGCTTAACAACAACCCTAGCTATATCCCATATGCTTGGTTTCAACTTGAATAATTTGTTACACTGGAAGATTTGGTGAGGCTCGCTCTAGTGGGGAACTTACTTTTGAAGTCATTGTGTTTACTTTTTAGTTTAAATTATTGCTGAAGAAAACCACGCCATAGCTGAGAATTGAACCAACATACGACCCCGTCTGTTTCCAGGTCCGGAGACTATATAATCCAGTAATTTACAAAATATTTCTTTCTTCGTTTATCCACCATACTTTAGGCCAATGAAGCATTAAGGGAGGTCGACCTGGCCATAGGTAGCCTGTTAGACACCCTGTACAGTCGCCAAGATGGAGGGTGTTTCAACATGATGGTCGTTTCTCCTTCGGCTCTCGTCAATACAACATGCGGCAATAACAATGATAATGTTGTCTTCTTTGATCAAGAGGTATGATGGTGTTGCGAGATTTGAGTCTCTATAATTACGGAAATCATAGTGATAATAATGATTCTCCACTTTTGTATAGCGCTTAATTTATTGGAATGACGTCTCTATATGCTTTACAGATATATTATTACCCTGCATGACATGCTTACACATAATGTATGCACATTCTCCTCTCCCTGGGGAGCATTCCAACCAGAGTTTCAAGGCTCAATTGCAAGGCATATAGGCTTTTACATACTTAACTATTAGGTGCCCATTTAACACTTGGGTGGAGAGTGGCAAAGTGTGGATTGGGCGCTTTGCCAAAGGAAGCTTGGCAATGATGGGATTCGAACACATGACCCTGTGATAACAAGGCGAGAGTCAGAAACACTACACCACACAACTTCCACTCTAAAGTACCCCAAACATTATACCAAGGTGTCAAAGATACACCTTGGATTATTAATAACATCAAATAGTATCAATAGCACATATAATGTTTTATGATAACACCAGTGGGTATTAAACTAACACCATGAATATATAACACTGGTGTACTGTATAAATTCATTGTGCTGTGCTATTAAAGCACCAATTGTTGTCGTTTTGATACCATACTCTTCATTTTATTTTGACCTGATATATAATCTCTAGAGTTAAATATTATAACTTCACTATTCCTTTGACAAAATAAAAAAGATAGAAGAATATATTAGGGTTGAAAAATCAGTCACACGTTGATTTTTCATGAGTACTAATTGGAGATTGAATCTCCACTAGGTATAAGTCCCATGCATGATATTGACTAATCAAATAACAGAAATGGAAACAATTAAGTATTGAAATAAGTAGATTAGATTCTTGCATAGTATTGATGATAAGACTTTGTATACCTTGTTTTACTCTCTGAGTTGGAGAAAATTGTCACTTTTATTTCTCTCAAATTGTTCCTTTTGGTACAAATTTGTGAATAATATCCTTTGTTATATAGGCATAGATATGAAATTACTATTATTATAATATCTCTGTCTATCTCTCCCTCCCCCTCTTTTACCTGGCGCCGCCTCTCACCCCCCCCCCCTTTCTATTATTACAGATAACTGACACCCGTGGTTTCACTCTAACGCCTTCCTATCTCAACACCTTCGCTCGCATTGAAGTCAACTCTCTTGGTAAATTACAACTTCAGGAAATAATTACAATACTAGTATTTCTGAAGCTATACTGTTCGTCTTCGAAATATAATGTAGTAAATCATTGATGCTATGCATAGTGTGAATACGATGAGTCTTCAGTGAAGGTCTTTGTCTACATTTATATAGAAATTGAAATCTCAAAAGATTTAAATTCAAACCTTTTCGATTTATACTTAAATCTACAAGGTTTAAAAGTAAATCTAATACTCTGCTGGTCACTATTCACAGCCAATCTGGATTTATTTTAAGTCCTTGATTTTTAGAGTGTATCCCATTTTTTAAAATTCATTCTTGAAATGATGTACAGCTGGTGCAAACTTCAAATTCAAACTTTGTAGCTGCAGTGTTTGCATCATCATAGACATTCCAATTTTCAAGGGCTAATATTCAGAGATTCTTGGATATTATATTTAACAAAATATGAAAGGGCAACTCTTGAGCTTTTTATTGATGCCCTAATTGTACTTGTGAAAAACGAATCTACCTCTTGTCTTTCAAATTAATTTATTTAGCGACAAAGGGCGTCAATGGTACAAGTAATGTGTCAATAAAATAATAAGGAGTTGCTATCCAATATTCTAGTAAAGGTACATTTTAATATTCAGTGATTCTTTCATAATTAACATGTACTTTTTAATTTGGACTACATTTCTTTCTTATACGCACTGTAATTATATTGTTTTTATTTCATTTTATCAATTTTAGATGCTGCTGATGCATTTGATACCAATGACAAGTTGGCAGATGAATTAAAGGTAAGAAATGTTTCACTTCATAAAGTTATAGTCTTTTTATCACAAGGACTATTAATAGGTAAACCTTTGCACAAATCAGTTGTTTGTATATATATATATATATATATATATATACCCTCTCTTCTTCTCTTTGAAACATTTTTTTAAAATTAATGTATAGCTATTTAATTTATTTGATTTAATCATATACATTAAAATATTATTGCCTTTCATTAAGAAAGGCTATAGGGCCTCGATGCCCCCCCCCCCAAGAAAAAAAAATGAAAATTTTGTAAAAATCTACATCAAAATGGTAATAATAGGCATGTATATAGTGCTGTCTATCTCTAAATATTCTACTGCAAGGCACACATTAAGTAAGATAGAAATAGTAATTGAGAGAGCATGGATCAGGTACGTGTGAAGTCTCCTATGATGTATTTCTTAAATGCAGTGCCAAATTATTCCATTTAGGAGGTATCTAAGTCAATAAATATATTGAAATCTTGAAATCTGCTTTGGTTTTTTTTTCTCTCCAGTGCCGGTTTCCATCCGAGGGTAATGTCTACACACGAGATGAAATGCCTGCTAGATTCCACTATTCTTCTGACATGATACCCAACGGCGTCTTTGTCCTCATGAAAAATATGATGTCATTTGCAATGTAAGAAGCTCAAATATGAAATATAATTGATGTAATATAACACATCACCAAGGGTATTGGTAAGAATTATACACAGGAGGTACCTTTGGAACAGTTCTGATATGCCTGATGCACATCAGAGGACACGGGACTGCTTCAAAGGTAGCACGTGTGTAATAATTCTAATGCCAGATCAAAATGATGTGTATTAGGGGAGAGCAGGGCGAGTCTGCCCCATTTTTTTCACGCTTTTCTATAATTGTCATTTCTTTAGCAGAAATGTTTTGCCTTAGGATGTTTATAGGTCTAGGTAATATCTACTTAATACCCTTTTTTTGGTGAGGACATGCATATGGTTTTTGAAAAAACAGGCCTTAAAAGAAAGCATGGAGAAAGGATAAGATTAGAAAACGCAACAGACACAAATAATAAGATTCAATTTGACTCTTGGAGTAGGGGGCGTCATAGTTTAAATGAAGATAGTATTATGAAATGAAGAGAATTAAGGAAGAAAGGCAAATGAGATGAATGAGTATTCAAAATGATAAATAAAAGTGAGGGTTATATACCTGTCTATTTGTTAAAGAAAATGTTTATGAAACAGAAGAATAGATGTTTTGGACTTACTTGAAAAAAAAATACAGAGAAGATATGATTTACTTCAAAATAAGTTTTTGCATGAATTAGTTGTCCTTCATTCAGTTTGAAGTTCCGTTTTAGAGAAACCTCTTCCCATTATGGAATGAACGTAGAGAAAGATATAAATAAAATAAAATGCATCTTTTCTTCTTTTCTTACTAGGTCTCCTTCAAATTACGATCAGCAGAATTGTCGCTATGCCAGTGATGGATATGACCCTTATAGTATTGATACAAAGGTATTTATTTCCGATACGGATCCAATATCATTAAAAAAAAGAGAATCATTCTAAATTGTGGTTTCAAACTCTTCAGCATTCTATGACTGGCTGCAAGTGTGTAGTAAATGACGTGAATCGCTGAACGGCAAAAAAGAAAATTGCTGGAAAGTTTTAAAAGTTTAATTGTCTGATAATGCCAGCTTCAGCTTGTAGCATTTCACATGGCTGGTAATAAGATATCTAGGCCAAAGCTTGGATTAAAATAGGAGATGAGGTCGTTTCCCTCTAAAATGGTATTTTTTTTTTGATGTGGTAAAGTGGTGGGGAAGAATGGTATTTCTATCAAGTACATGTATAACTCAAATTTTAGAACTGAACCAATATACTCAAGTTTATTTTCTCTACATATAATCTATATAATGCTACACGAAAACGTATGTACCAATATCAAAATGAATCTAATTTGTATGGGATAAAATGAGTTGATTTTTTAAAATCTGGAGAACTATAAAACATTTTCTGGTGTGCTGAGCATGTGTAAATATTATCAAAAATATTTCATTCTCTATTGATTAACAACTATTGCTGTTAATATTTGAATAAGAATCCAAACAGAGCATTTTTTACAATTACCCAGTTCAATTTTTTGCCAGTCAAATGTTTGAAGACACCAACCTGTTGGCCATCCATGCCAAGAGAGTTACCATCATGCCGAAAGATATCCAGCATGTTTGAATAACCATCTAAACAGAGCATCATTTCAATTACCCAGTTCAATTTTCTGCCAGTCACTTTGACAAATGTTGTATTTCTCTTCCTCCAGGCTTCCTTTATTGGTTTTGGAATGAGCTTCAGACAAAATTACACTGCCTATGAATTTGATACAGTGGAAATCTACAACCTCATGACAAGTAAGTCTTTATCTTGGGTCTGCATCAATTTTTCTGATTTGCTGGTAAATTTCCATGAAAAATTTTCTTTAAACATTCTCAAAAAGAAAAGTGAACTGCATGAAGAAAATAAATGAAAAAAGATGAGAATGAGAGATAAGGGCAGAAGATAGACACTTTTCTGAATATCTGGAAACGTAAATACCAACTGAAAGTACCTGTGGTCAAGTTCAAGAAAGAGTATGCTTGGCATTAT
Source organism: Lytechinus pictus (assembly GCF_037042905.1). NCBI lineage: Eukaryota > Metazoa > Echinodermata > Echinoidea > Temnopleuroida > Toxopneustidae > Lytechinus > Lytechinus pictus. Next base: position 18,925,957 of record NC_087261.1, on the reverse strand, counting down.
TGCAAAATTTTACAAATTCCAAAATGTCAAAATTCCAAGCTCTATTCTGACTTTCTTTTCATTTATAATGTTGTCAGGTTCCATTTTATGTTGTCGCAAATGATGACTACTTCTCTTCTATAATAAACGATTCAATGAGAAAATATATGTGTAAAGAAATACACACATATATTTCCATACCCTCTCTTCTTCTTATCTTTAAAAATCTTCTGTAAGTTTAATCTAAACCCCTCAAAAAATGTTTGGAAATCTGACTTTGATCGATAATCCTTCCTCGGTTTTAGTGAATATTAATGTGTGATTGATACCAATGAATATATCATTTAATTCTCTTTAAAATGATAACCTACATTATATGATTATGGTTGACATGGAGGTACAGTCAGTGCCTGGAAATGTGAGGCAAGTTCGAAATTCAAAAGTTGCAAAATTACATAATATTGGCAGTAACTGTTTTTTCCGTGGTGATGAGTGTGTTTCTCACCGCTTCTTTTGTTTTCATGCACCTTAACATCAACATTGAAATGGAGATCTGTGAGACATGGTTTGAGTCGGGTTTTGAAATACCCATGCATGTTTATTATGTGTTTGCTTGTGCAGAGGTGTGTTTGATTCCATGTTAATGTTGATGTTAAGGTGCGTGAAAACAAAAGAAACCGCTGAGAAACACTCATCACCACAGAAAAAAACCCTCAGATTTCCAAACTTTTTTTGAGGAGTTTATATTATGTAATTGATTTTATTAGATACATTAAAAAATTGAATTAAAAAGAATGCAAAAAAATACATATATCCTTTTCAAACTTCTCTTGGCACCATCAGAGCTCTTAGGGGTAACTGGTGAACCAAATAATGGTACGATGGGTGCACTGAACCATATGTTACGGACTCCGGGTAACTTCCCGACTATGGCCAAGGAGTTTGTGGAGGAATCTAACTGTGTCTTCTCTAATGAGGACATGGGGCCCTTTAACACTGGATGTACTTGTGAACCTGTGAATGTAAATGACCCTACCGCTATGGAGAGGGGCCAGCAAGTCCTCAGTGTCTCGAGTGGCGCAGGTAGGCTGACACAGTAGGCTTTCTCCAAAACAGAAGGGTTGAGGGTTCATAAAAAGTAGGGGCTTGTTCATAAAGACTAACAGTTGTTTTTTCTCTTACATAGAAATTTTTTTAATGAAAAACAAAAAACGAAAGCAATACATACATTTCTACACAAATTGATGCATGCTCATGTCAGCTGCACATGTGTACTACTATCTTATGCTTTTATCTACCATAATAAAAATTAACCTATAATAAAATGATATAAAAAATAACATGCAGATGTAACTACCATAACCGTATATGGTTATGGTAAGTTTGCCATAATGGTAACTATCATGGAAACCTTAATTTTGGTTAATTGCTGAGCCCTATTACCATGTTAGTTACCTTAATTACAAAATTGTTGTAACTGAAATTGTGAAATGAGTCCCAGATTTCCTTCAACTGTTTTAGAATTCAAGAAAATTATTATTTAATATGATACCCAATTTATCAAAGAATTCACAAACGTTTAACCTGCTGTTCTCTTTCTGAGGTTTTATTTTGTTTTCACAGGTGTTTTGTAACCAATTTTATTACAACAAATTTATATATGTATATATATTTATATAATCATTCTAGTTAAGAAGCAAGAGTCTTGAAAAAGGGTCGAAGAGGAAGACATAAAGAAGAAAAGTATAAATTCAGCTGGACCATGTCAATTGAGAAAAACATGTGATGTTGCATTTAGGTCTCTCCCATCACCCCCATCAAATATCCAGATTCCACCCCTAGGCCCGTATTCTGAAGTCGAGTTTAACTTAAACTCAGGTTTAAAGTTGTGGTTTAAGTATGGATAGCCAATTGTTACATAAATCACCAACAGTAGAGATATCATATTTCAGCTCTCTTTGTTCTCAAATCATTCTTAATTGTCTAGGAAGTATAAAGAGATAATTGTCTTCACCATCGATGAATCAGGAAAGAGCACAGTAAACATAAGAAACATACAATTTAATAAAAATGTTGACACTTTTGGTTTCCCATAATTTTAGCACAGAGTTAGACCATGGTCTAAGTTAAACCTGACTTCAGAATACGGGCCCTAGTGTTTAATATGGCTGTGACATATTTCCTTTTAATATTCTGATGAAATATTATAAATTCAAAATTGTACATGATACGTGAATGAGAAATCTTAGGAGTTCATATCTCACTAAGATTCCCATTCTTTCTATCCTAGCCGCTCGTCACATTCCGTTTGGTGCACCGCGCATGCTGGCTTCCGTCAACCCAGCCGCCGGCTCCAGCTGTAAGCTTTACCAAAATAGCTACGTCATGGCTTATGATAAAACACTATCCATCAGCAAATATGCTTCATTTACACTAACGACTGGGGTAAGTATAGGTGTCATGCCTGTAAACATTTCCATCATAGACGCATATGTTTTAATATTGCACTTAAAAAAATCATAAAAAATAAGAATGAATTTAAGGGGACTATGGTAAGATAGAAAATCGTTCTTTGAAAGTGTCCATGAAAAATATAAATATTCAAAAATTATATTGCATCATCAAGAGTTTTATTCCCCATGCTTTTCAGGGAAGCATGAGTTTATATGGTGTTCCTGCAAATAAGAAATATAGTATTATTCTATCCTAATCTGATTGTGAATCGCTGTTGGCTTGTATTTTCAAGTCCTTTGTATTGTCTTGTGTCACTTTATGAGACATGAAATGTCATGAAACATCAGTAGTTTTCATTTAATTATTTAATTCTCCTATATACAATGTGACAGCCATGGAATGCGAAGCAAACAGAATTGTAATTTTGGAACTCCTTAGATTTTGCTTTGCATAGTTTTTCCAATTTCGTCAAGAATTTATGATACTTATCATGTATTTTATACTTCAAGGAAAATGTTATATGCACCATTATGTAGGCCTATATCCAGTTCACTAATCAAATACGCAATGAATTTTAATCAGTGACATATGATGACCATTGGCACTTCTTTTGCTTCCAATTTTATGAGCATCAACGATCTGTTTCGTTGAGTTTTGTAATCAACCTTCTTTCTAAGTGTTGCCAATTTGATGAACATCTCTGATCTATTTAATTGATTTTATCATCTTGTTCATGCCATATCAAACTGCATCTTCATGACTTGCCAATTTTATGAGTATCACTGATTTCTTCCTTTATCCAGTTCAACACGGTTACCATGCCGTCAAACTGCATCATCACCGACACTCGTCTGACAATAGGAGAGAACCCAACTTGTAACGCGTACGGTCCGCAGCGAATCACCTCACTAGCTCCAAATATTCGACAGGGTTTCTTGCTTCAACCCGGTAGGATGATCTTTACAATATATTTTTTTTCTTAATATTTTCATTACCCTTACTCTTGTAAGTGGCAGATCCAGGGGGGGGGGGCAAAGCCGGCCCAAGGCCCCCCCCCCCCCCTTTGAAAGTGAAGACCTTTTTTTTTTTTTGCTTGTCAAACATTTTCGTGGACGAAAAGTCCTGAATTTGTGGTTAAAAACCTTATCTTTTTTTTTTGCTTTGTAAATTTTTTCCTCAGGAAAATGTACCCCCTCCCCCGTGGAAAACCCTGGATCCGCCTCTGCTTGTAACGGTTGAAGATCAATGCCACTATATCCTTCCGGCAGAGTTTTTCTCTAAAGCAAATACAAAACAAGCGGTCTTTCATAGTGCCACCTCAAGTCCTCACTTACTCAAATCTGTCCCATTTCTTAACCCACAATGCAGCATTTTAAGCAGTGTGTACTTGTAATATAGGCTCATCTGACTGATAACACAATAATTTACATTACTTCCGCAATAATCGTGAAGTACAAAAACAATTATCTTCCCTCTCAAAAGATTTGATTTTCTTAATAATAAACTGGTAATGCATAGATTTTAATTAGCCTATTAATTTATATAGAGATATAGGTAAATGTGTAGGCTGATTAAAGCTATGTATTATCAATTGTTAATTAAAAAGGTATGTTTAAAGACTAGCTATTCATAACACAATGCCAAAGAGAGACCCCATCAAGCGTTGGTCAGTTCGTTCTCCTTTGAACTTCTAATATATCGTCTGATTGGGCTCCATCTTACATGGAGTTACGATTGCTCCAATCAACCACAGCTACGGACAGCCAGCAACGTCAGCATCTAAAATGCATGTTTGTTCAAATTATTTTCTATATGTGATGTACTGTATATTCATACATTCGCTGTTTTCTTTACAATTCAGTATGCTTCTCTTTGTTTTCAAAGGACATTGTGCAAATTTCCTAAAGAAAAAATATGACATTGATGGATTTCCATATACTTGAGGTTGGTCGGATCAATTGTAACTCTTTGTAAGACGGGACCCAGGCGTTTGCCAAAAACAATCATTCATATTGCTATTATCTTAATTGCAGATATGCTCTTTGTATTATTATTTAGTTAAGTTATTGTATTTGAATTGTTTATCCTATCTAGAGTTGTCTGTAGGAAGCCAGTATTCTGGGGTCATCTCATCAAACATCATCCCAATCTACTCCGAATTCAAAAGAGGTATGATACATAGTGATTCATAAATTTAAGCTGTAAGTGCAAAAAGGTAACAAGTTAAAATGGATACTTCAGGCTGAAAATGATTAAATATAGTAATATAAAAAACGCAAACTTTATTTTAGTATCTACTTATTCTAGTATTCCAGTTTTTTCTGTAAATATACTTTCATCATTCAAATTGTGAATATGTCTGTCATTGCAGCTTACTATATCTTTCTTTCAAAGAGTATTCCATGTAGAATGGAGTCCCTCAGGGATGTCTTTTGTCTACTCAATTATTCCCACCGATATTCCAACGCTCGGGGGAAAGCGATACCCTTCTTTAAAATGATTTCATCTTTTTTGTCACCTTATTTTTCATTATGTAAAACTGTTCAGTTCTTGGATTTTGGGGGAATGAGAATAGTCTTATATTTTGTTTATTTTTAAAGCATTTAACTGCTGATTGATAAAATAAAGAAATTCATTTTTTTTCTTTGATTCTTTGTGTACAGATATTTGGGATGGGCTGATTGAACTCTATCGGATATGGTTTAACTTTGGATCGACACAGAGCATCAACATCGTTCAAGGGCCTATTTATGATATAAATCACAATGGAATAACGGATCCCTTCTCTCTTATTTCATCCTCGTATGTATCTAATGAACATTTTTGGAGTGTTTTCATGAATATACATATTTTTCATAATAATTGCATTGATATATTCAAATGAAAATTTTTGTGTTTTAGAATATGAGCAAAACCATTCTTGTATTCTTCTTTTATGTATACTGAAGTGGAAGGAGCAAAGCAAACAAAGACGAATTCGGTAGATTGGTGCAGAAATCCTAGCTCAGACTTTTTAAAAGATGCATTATTATAAGATCTCTTGAGGATCATTATTTCATATGTCTACCATTTGCAAACGGATAAGACTTTATATGCAAGGTAATACCTACATGTATGTTATCCAGATTTATACCATGTATTTTTTTATAATTTGTAAACATATAGAAAATATAGTTTAACTGATGCAGACTATAGATATCAGTCACAATTTACATTTTATATGCCTTGTTTTCCCTCTTCCTCTACCTTTCCTCCAATTTTCATTTTTTTTTCTTTTTTCTTCCTTCCTTTCGTTCTTTCTTTCTATTTATCTATCTATCTATCTATCTATTTATCTATCTTTCTTCTTTCTTTCTTTCTTTCTTTCTCTTTCTTTCTTTCTTTCTTTCTTTCTTTCTTTCTTTCTTTCTTTCTTTCTTTCTCTCTCTCTTTCTTTCTTTCTTCCTTCCTTTTTATGTCTCTCTTCTGCTACCTCCCTCTTCTCACTCACTCTTTTTCTTTCTTCCTCCCTTCTCTCTCTCTCCAGTGATGCCTGGGCAGGACAGACCGTAGTTCCATCTCATTTCTACATTATTGCTACGCGATGTGCCAACGACACAACTCTAGATTCATGTGATGCAAATGGAATTCAAATGAACGCCTTCGTTCTACCACATAATAACAAAGGATTACCGAATTGTGCACAGCAGGTATGTATACTGGTATATTTGGTTAGGTGAAATTGATACACATGATGATCATCATCACCTACACCACCACATCTCCACAGCCGCTGCTGCTTTCACTGCCACCAGTACTAATACAACTTCTACTACTACTATTACTATTACTACCACTACTACTACTACTACTACTACTACTACTACTACTACTACTACTACTACTACTACTACTACTACTACTACTACTACTACTACTACTACTACTACTACTACTACTACTACTACTACTCGTACTACTACTACTCCTACCACTACTAGTAGTACTACTACTGCTACTACTACTACTACTACTACTACTCCTACTAGTACTACTACTCCTACTACCACTACTACTATTATTACTACTAGTACTACTACTACTACTACTGCTTATTACTAATACATTATTTATGATTGTGATTGATAAAAAAAAATTAATCAAGAAGTCAAAATAATTCATGAAATCTGGATGATTAATTAGTAAATGAATGGACATAATGATATAAAAACAAATTGATAAATGAATGATTAATAAACGAATGAATTTCTGCATAAATATGTAAGCAAAATAAATGAACAAGTAAATAAATATATATTTCTAAATGAAGAAACAAATAATGAATTAATGAAAACTAATATACGGTACTTTTAAAAACATTTCAAACTTTTATTGTTATTCGATCTTGAAACAGACGCAACTCCAGGATTATCTGAGGGAGCATCGGGCTAGCGTCATGGACGTAGAACGAATGACTGGACTCTTTTTCTTCCCTGATAAGGCCTCATCAGAGAACACAAATACCAACGAACGAAGGCTCATCACTCTCATGAAATCAGATATTCCAGACTTGTGGATGGTCTAAAATTAAACCCAAACAAATTGTCACGATAACAAGTTTGCAATAACAGTTTAAAGCTACTGAAATCTTTCAATTTGATTGGTTGATCGTAAACTTGCTTATTATGCATTTGTTATCATAACAAATCTTTATGAAACTGATTGATTCATTGAGCTGTTCGTAAAATTAACCATGACTTTACAGATTACTGGAACATAATCTTAATAAGGTTATCATATGGTTATCATGTAGAACTATAAAGGGTAACTAGTCGTGCATAAGTATAAGGTAATTCGTAACTTACAAACAGCCTCAAAACATCTACCAAGACCCAGATATTCTTCAGAATAGTCCCAATTTATAGATTGTTTAAATCATGTATCAACTTCAAATTTATATGAATGATGTCAGCATGACTACCAATCTTGTATTGAAGCTTTATTCAAAACGGACCCTAATCGACTGAGATTATCTTGCCCTGTACCGATCTTATGAAATTTGATATTTTTGTCTCTTGGTCGTTATGATATTTATGCCTTATTGATCATAATACCTTGGATGTAGGCATTTGAAGTTTAAACTTATTTGCCTGAATATATGCTGGTGATTGATAAAAAATGATACATGAAATATTACTACTTACAAGTAATTGAAAACATTTGAAAGGGCACTCCGATTGACTGTGAGTAATTTGATAAAATAATGGTATTCCCTATTGATGAAAACCCTGCTGCATCCCATTTCATTGTGATGTCATCACTATTGGTTTTGATTCCATCATTGTGTGAAAAAATTGTGAGATACTGTCAATATGAGATAGGTTTGAAGATGAAAAAATCTTTCAGTTTTGCATGCTATTCTTTATCTTTGAAATAGAGTGTAGAGATAAAATGCTATTCTACTCCTGCATTAGACAATTGGATATATTATAGTTTGTTGGTTTAAGCTGTTATAATGGTGAACGGATAATTACTTGTTTGTTCTGGAAATAGGTCATTAATTTTATTAAACTGGTGCATATATTGGACAAAAATAACATGGTTTGAGCTTATAACGATCATTATACTATTCACATTATTTACGACACTGTGCCTGTAACAGGAAATGCTTGTGAACTTGCTTGAATGATTTGATAAATACATCGAGTGCAAATTTCATGAAACTTGGTATTTGCAGTAACAGTTATAAGCTACTGAAATCCTTCAATCTGATTGGTTGATAGTAACTTTTTAAATAGAATTTGGGCATTTGTTATTGTAACACCTCCTTGTGAAATGGGACCCATGTGTGGGTTTTATTAGGCCCGCATTCTGGCATAAATTCTCTTACGATTTTTTGCTCTTTTTTAACTTTGTAGTATACCATTTATGTTGTATGAACACGTTTTGCAAGAGTAGAATGAATTTCAGATAATCTTTGGGGAATTTTGATATCATATTTTTATTCCAAAATGGAGTTTAAACTTTCTCAGTTCTTTATATGCCATCGTAGATTACAGCAAGTGGATATTATTGTACCAATATAAGATGTCTCCGTATTCTTAATGGTCGGGTTTCCTTTCAATTACTTAGTACTAGAAACATTATGTACTGGATACTACCTTCTTTTATAATCTGTATAGTACACTCTAAAATGAAATGTGAAATCAACAATTGAAATGTCGGAGGAGAGACAACCTTTTCTAAATGTTGCATTTGCTACTTTAAATGGTTCGACCGACACTAAATTGTTGGATCCAGCTTTATGCTCCTCCGACCTTTAAACTTTTGAATTAACATTTCATTCTTTTTTAGAGTGGAGGTAAAAGTGCCAAATTGAATCATTTTTTATATGTGATCATATTGTACATAAGTGCCTGGAATTTGTGATTTGTAATTTTTCCTACTTTTTAGAGCGTGGATTTTAAAGTCTGTGCCGCGGCTATATACACTCAGATAGGGGTTGGGGTTATTGTTGTTCAAACAGTATTGAACTAAAAATCTATCTGGTCTAATCACTTGTAATGATAAAGTGACAACTCAGAGTTTGATTGGTTTCGTTTTATTTGCTTTTTAAAAGTTGTGTTTGTATTTTTGAGCTTTTCAAATTTTCATTTCTAAATAATTAAATAATTTCAAGTCCTCACATTTTTTAAACTACATTGTTCCAAATTTAACATTCTTTACCTTGGAGAGACTTCGTCATCATTTTCTTTTAATTTGCTGTCTTTATTCACTTGCTATGATGCATGTATAATTACCAGTAGTGAAAATCTTGACTCGAATTTTAGACGTTGTACTGTACTAGTCTTATTTATGACAAAATACAATTTTTACACTTCAAAATGGATTAAACACTGCAGACATTGGGATTATAATATGGGGCATAGAAATCGCACAGATTATCATATTCTCTGTTGCAGATTTCACAATGTTTTGGATTATAATTCTTATTTTTCCTTATGATAATTAATGTTTAGATACTTCGGATTGATTTTCAAGCGTGAAAGGGATATACATAGTCCTTTTTAACGAAAACTTCCATTTTCGAAAATTTCTAAAGTTTGAAATGGTGCAGGTGTTGTTGTTTTTTATACATATATTTGAATATACTTATTGACAACTTTTATCAGTGTAAGGAAACACATTCTTATCCATGTACCATAGGCTTATAGGCATTTATAAATAAAGTAAATGTAAATTTAGAGTATGACTATTATCAACCTGAATTTGCAGTGATATATCTTCGCTGCATTCAGGTATACTCTTTGTATATCTTCGCTCTAAATTGAGTGTTTAGTAAATAGAAATGCCGTTTTGTATTCCTGTTTAACATGTGTTTCTTTTCTTCGAATTCTTTAAAGTGTATGGACACTGGATATCCAACAAGAAGCTAAATTTACATAAATCACAAAGAGCTGACATTCATACAGTATATGGTAGATTGAGATTCAACCCCAAAAAAATGTTTACATATATATATATATATACATATATATATATGAATAAAATAAAATATTATTAATCATAACAGTAATAAATAAGTAAATAAATAAAAACAAATGAATGAATGAATGAATGAATAAATAAATAAATAAAATAATATCAATCATATCACTAATAAGTAAATAAATAAAAAATAAATAAATGAATGAATGAATAAATAATGTCAGAGTGGTTTAGGGAGAATGGACAAAATAAGGACTAGATAAAGGGCTGAGGATTTGAGAAACAAAAAATAAGTAAATAAATAAACATGGATGAGTGAATGAATAAATAGATATGTTAATAAATAGATAAATAAATGAATGAATAAATTAATAAATAAAAGATGTCAGAGTGGTTTGGGGAGAATGAACAAAAGAAGGGCTGAGGATTTGAGAAAGGACAAAGAGAAAATGGAGCAGAGAAAGCACAGGTACTGTAAATAATGATAAAAAACAGATTTCAGATGAGACAAGGAGAAACAATGGCAATAACGACTGAAATTAGGAAGGGGGAAGAAAACATCAAAAAAATATTGTTCTCGGTTCCACTTTTGATAAACAGGGGTTTCCTGGAATTCTGAAGGTTTCAAAAATGCAAATAATGAATAAATAAATGAATGACTAAATGAAAAAGTAAATAAATAAATGAATGTATATAATTGAATAGATGAATGAATAATGAATAAATAGAGAAAAAGACAAATAAACAAGACGAATGCATGAATAAATAATTCCAGTAATTCTAGAGTTCATTTAAGGATGATGAGGACAATCCGTTTCTATTATTCGAAGCATTTATCGTTCAGCTCTGATAAAGTTGCAATCTAAGTATTCAATTCTTTCGTTTTTATCAACCATGATTATATAACTCTAAATTGGTCGGTCGCTACGAAGCCAACAGGTCAAGTCAAATATTGTCAGAGGACTTCAAATTAGGTATCATGATTGTGAACCATCCATGTTTGGCGACTATAAACCACACAACACACAACAAGATTCTCAAGTACTTTACAAGTTTGTGAAGGGCGCGTGTAACATTTCATTGACCAACGTGTAAACTAACACGCTTGATACCGCAAATCACACCGATGATAGCGCCTCCAATCCGATTAATGATATGCCTATCGCAATAACGTAAGAGCTTTGATCGTTGGAAATCGATTCCGAAAGTGTGACTGAGTAATATCAAATCGTGGATAAAGGGATAACAGCGGGATTATACCATATCGCATTCTCACTCCAGTATCGATACGTAGCTCGAAGCCAGAGAAAATGGAACTCATACATATTATTTTCGTGATTTCTACCGTAACAGGTGAGAATAATTATTTCATAATATTCATATTCTATATGATCTGTATGCATTTCAGTTCTTTTGTTTCCTGAAATCTAATATGAAGATAAAGGGTTGATTAAGGGATTTGCATGCACAAATCTGAGTGTTATTTCATGACTAATGATCAGCACGAACTTTTCAGCGAGGTAAATACATTTTGCTAACACCTAATCAAAAGAATAATTTTGATATATGAAATTGATCTACTGAAATAACAATATTCTTGTCATGTTCTACGTTTATCCATACACCTGAATATTGAATAATACAACTTTGATTTGGGGTTTGTGGGATGACTCTTATTTTTTGGTAAGGAATATAGTTGTTGCTCAAATTTATATTGCTTAATTATTTCTGTAATTTCAATAAGATCTTTAAAGTACAGTATATGACAGATCATCTAGAGAGAAAAAGAATAACCTATCTTTTTTTTGTTGGGGGGGGGGGATTTTTATTTGTGTTATATATCAAGGCCTATACGTATAAAGAGACATTTCACATTTTGGTTTTAATACTCAAACAGAAATAAATTGTTGTCTAGATGAAAATGCATTTTCCTTATCGGATAAGGTAGTTTGTTAGGTGTTTTTATTTGTTATTTTTTTTGTAATTATTATTATTTATTTTTTTGTTAATGTGTAAAACCTTGTAACAAATGCCATAACTTTCTAATATTTTTTTTTTAGCTTGCTTTGGCTTTTATCATTTTTTTCATTCAAATGAGGTGAAGTTTTGAATATGAATTCCTTGAAATTCAAGTACTAATTCTAAGTGTGAAAATTAATATTCCTTAGTGGTCTATAAGAGAGAGGGAGAGTGAATGGGGGCTTATATTGCATTATTTTCTTTTGAAACTTATAATATTTACTGTGTGACGCATTCTCTCCACTAGGAATGGCATGGGGACAAACGTGTGCTCCAGGAGGTAAGTCTATTTCAAATAATTTTAATAGGCCTATATACATACCCCCTTATTTTATCTGTTTATTAGTTAGTTCAGCTCCTCGAGTCATGATTCTGTTAACAAGTATTTACATTTTTCATCTCTAAAATTATAGAGGTAAATATATTTGTCATCTGGATAAGCTCACGTGATTTATATTTCGTAACAATTTACAAGGCTCTCATCATTCGATTTGTAATACACATACATGCACACCCCACATACCCTAACGCACACTCACACACCCACACCCACCATCTCACACAGACCCACTCACCCTCACACACTCACCCACACACACACCCTCACACACACACACGCACAAATATACAGTGCGTATCAAAAAAAAGTTTGCACTTAGAAAAAATCCTGTAAAATTACACATTTGTAATATCGTGAAGATTTTTCCACATTTTGACATTGGTACAGATCCATTTAAGCAAATGACGATATAACTGTCGAAAAATATTTCCGCTTGAGTGAGCACCACTTACTTTTGAAAAGTTAGTGAAAAATTATTTGCGCAGAACTTAGACCTTAATCATGAAGATTAGCTAGTAAAATTGATTTGAAGATACATTTTACCCTTTTTAACTTGTTTCCTTGTCCAAAACACTTCGAAGAGTGCATTGCACTCCACCCCACTCCCCCACACACCGAGGCCATCGTGACGATATTTGCTTTACAATGAGCTGTGATTTACATGAAATGGCTTAGGCTTGATTTTCATTTTGTTAATCATTGTCAAGCTTGGAAAAAGTGTGGAGAAACAAGTATTAAATGAAAAATGAAATGTAAACCCACTTTAAATAATAAAAACTTAGTGAACAAATGCTGGAGATGTCTGATATAAACTTTGTTCAGATTAAGTTATGTCCTCAGATCCAGCTGGCACAAAAACGGTAAAGGTTGTGCTTACTATGTGTTGAAATATCAATTTGGGTGGCAAAATTGTTACAAAATGCTTGAATCTATCCGTTTTATTCAATTGACTAAAAGTGCAAGGGAAATATATGAGAAATGTTTCGCAGGGTAAGTTTGATTTCGCCCTTTCCCCTTGACACAGCGTGAAAACGAGCATTTCTGCGCAAACAGATTTCTGCGAGCTTTACAAAAATGGACAGTGCACACTCAAGTGTAACATTCTGTCAACATTTTTGCTTTCATTTGGGTAGATGAGACCCAAAAACAAGATTTTATGTGAAAGAATCACCCACATGTTGTATATTTTTTAATTCCCAGGGCTTTTTCAAAGTGTAAACTTTTTTTTGATACGCTCTGTATAATCACAAATAGGGATATATATCTTTATATATATACATGATGATATATATTTAAATTGTACTTTTATTTTATTTCGTATTCGTTTTGGTTTAATTTTGAGTGTGGTTACTTTACTTTTTTGTTTGATTGTTTTTCCTTTTGTCTTTCGTGTATGTTATATCTATTTCGTTTTATTTCTGGTGTTACTTGATGAACAAACATTAAAGTTCAATCCAAAATTATCAAAAGTATTTTGCCAGTGACACCACATTTTAAATAAATTGATAAAGGAGAAAGTAGGCTTGGTTTAAATATTATAGATCCCCAAAATTAACATAAAGCGCCATATCGAACCTACCCAGTCTTCTTTGCTTATTGAATTTCACTTAAGTACTGTATCTTGCCGAGCAGCGGCGTAATGATCCAAACATTTTGAGGGGGCCGGATATAGCACATCAGGCAAAATTTATAAAAGGTTGCGACCGAGTGAAGCGAGCGAGCAATTTTTTAAACATTATTATTACATATTCCATTGATTTACAATGCTATGTATGTTTAAATTGTCACTTCCCACTCTATATTTTGGTGTTAATTGTTTCTGATGTTAGATATTTTGTATTTTGTATTTTTGATGTTTGTTGTTGTTGTTGTTGTTCATAGTTATCTTGACATGTATTTTAAACTGCAGGGCGCCTTTGTAAAGCAGTTTTAAGAACTGAACAGGCCTACCTTGCAGTATAAAATAAATAAAACAAAATAAATAAATTAATTAATAATACATAAATCCAATTTTGTGAGAGGTTTTGACATAATATGCAGAAAATGATATCATATTTCACCCTGGGGGGGGGGGGGGGGGGGCAGAGCTCCCCCAAACACGCTCATCTGTATGCCCCTGATACCGGGTATCAGAATGTGTGACTCCTCGTACAACTATGCCGATTTCCCATTGTTTAAGATTGTCTTGTTTAAATTTACGAAGGTTTATATTAGTGTACGCTTTGGATTAAAACTTTCCTTGGCGGGAGTGAAAGGGATGGATGTGTCATACAAAACAAAGATAATCTGACTCTCAATTAGTACTTTATCAACATATAATTGACACTGGCGTACAGATGGGGGGGGGGCTTTGGGCCATTGATCCCCATAAATTTTCAAGACCAAGAAAAAAAAAAAGGATCCGAAAGAAAAGGAAGGGAAAAAGTGTGAAAAATGTATGAATATTATATCGAAATATATCACAAAATTAGATTTCTTTTTATAGGTCAATAATTTTGCTCGCTTTATTAATGTCTAAGCGTATTGCATTACTGTCTATAAAGAGCAAGGTATTCAATTTTTCAAAAAAGAGTAGATTTTCTTAGTTCGCTCAAGAATGACGTTTAAATGGGTATGAATGACGTCACGGCCGTAACAATCTATGCGCTTAAAAAAGTCCTTGTTCAAACCACCATGTTTCAGTATATATAATGTATTTTATTGAAAAGAATACCGGCTTTAACGTTATTAACATTTTTAATAAATTTTGAACTCTAAACGCACGCTATTTCTGCCCCCCCCCCCCCCTACCTCACGAGCTGCAAGGCATTCAGGTGGGGAAAACGGCTTTCAGTTGAACTAAAAGTTGGCATAACTTGATTATTGAAAAAAAAAGTTGAGAGGCAATGTCACCAATGACAAAGGGTAAGAATATCCATCCTTTGGAAGTGCGATACGTTATGATGCCATGCAAGGATTGTCTTTTGTACTTTATATACAGATGGCTCTCCCAAATATCTTGAGACAAAAACAAGAGGAAGAGAGGAAAAGGAAGAAAATGTGTAAAATGTGGATATTCTAAATATTTTGTCAAAATCTATCACGAAATTCGATTTTCATTTTAAACTGTTTAGCTCGCTTTTGACTTTTATGAGAGTTTGTCACAGACACCGTGTTGTACTCCTTCTTAACAATGTTTCGGTTCATTGTGCCACTGCACTGTTAAAATATTGGTTAAAATTTTAACCAGCACGAGGGTAATTATGTGTCCAACCAATTTGGGGGAGTATTTTACCCAATGCAGGAAGCATATTGTCCAGTAATGTTAAAAAAATAACTAAAGCAGCCATTACTGTAGAGTGGGCAAAATATTCATCACACTGGATAAATAAAGATGCCCAAAAGAAATGCTCAATGTTGGTTGGACGCATAAATACTCTCATGGATCATTTTTACCCAACATCTTTTAGAGTGTGCTTATTATTATGATCATAGAATGATACAAATGTTTAAAAACACCCTCTCAAATTTTGTAGAGTGCTCTGAATCAAGTCTACCTAAGCCAATGGGAACTGGACTAAGTGGATACACGCCCGGCGGGAATGGATGCTATAGTGACGGGACGACGGTGACGTATATCTGTACGGGATCACTGATTGGTCCGCCAAGTACTCAGTGCGACGGAGGGGTGTGGATTCCACCAGTCGGACCAACCTGTGAAGGTACAATAGATTGAGTTTTATCTATACTATTTTATTGAATTTTCGTTTTAAAAATAGAACTTGATTTCATTTTTAGTTCTTATTTTCTCAATAAAAAAGATGCAATAATCAATCTCGGCGGATGTGCCATTTATATTCTCAAAATAACTGTTTGAAAATAAATCAAAACATAATAACATTGCACTTAATTTATAAGTTTACATTACAAAAAATACGACAAGAATTTATTC
The DNA here is from genome assembly GCF_037042905.1 of Lytechinus pictus. Taxonomy (NCBI): domain Eukaryota; kingdom Metazoa; phylum Echinodermata; class Echinoidea; order Temnopleuroida; family Toxopneustidae; genus Lytechinus; species Lytechinus pictus. The sequence goes on along the minus strand of NC_087261.1, from coordinate 18,909,767 downwards.
AAAAGGCCGGAATGCTACTAAAAGTTTTCAAAAGTAACTCGTTTATATATTTTTCTAAAAAAGGGTGAAACTTTTTTTCTGTTAGATTCAATTAATTGGATTAGATAAAGTAATGTTGAATAAATGATTACAAAGTCGAATGTTCAATATATTATCTTAAACGGAATTGATCGAAATCAACCTGGCCTTGGCCTGTAAAAAATAAATTTACTTTTGCCTTTAACCATACATGCTTGTATCTATTGACGTCAGGGTTTTAATAAGAGAGAAAAAAAAGCTTTGTTAATTTTTATTGAGAATCTAGCTGCTGGTCAATATCTCTCTACTTTCGACTCATTTGGCTTGCAGCATTTTTTTTTTTACTTTCATTTTGCAAAACACACCTGCTTCATTCCGTTTTGTTCTTTTTTATTTTAGTTTCAAATGCTAAATTCCCTTTTATTAACTTTTGTTCGTCATCAGCTTTCGTACTAAATCATTCAGAGTTCTGAAAATATTGAATAATCCAATAATTCCGATCTTATTTATGTATATATATATATATTTTTTTTCAGCTGCGAGCGGTTGTACGCGACCTCAGCTCCCGTCAAACGGAAACGTCACGGAATATAAAGATGAGTACGCCCTCTACGAGAGGATCACATATAGCTGCGATGACGGCTATTCTATCATTGGCCCGCAGGAGGCAGTGTGCGATTCGGGAGGGATTTGGGATCCCTCTAACATACCTACTTGTGCAGGTAATAAGATGAGAGATTTCAGAATTGAAAAAAAAAAAGAAAAAAAAAAGAGAAGATAAAGATCTACTTCTCTTTATATAAAAAAGTCCTTGAATAAATTTTGTCTTAGTCATGCATATTCTGACCAGGACTACAATAAATGACGGTATTAGGTGCATACTATATTAAGGGGTATTGAATTTTGGGTTCAGAACAGTAGCATAGCGTTCACAATCTTGCCTTTAAAATGTCGCCAACCAATCTACCAATGGCATAAAATGAATATATTCAGTGTTATTTCAAAAATTTGATAGAATTATTAAACAGTCAAATTTTTCATACCAGCAAGTTACTTTTTAAAATAATTACCTTAGTTTTTGCACTTATTCTATCATGGACAAAAATGTTTTTGAAAGAAAGTTTGTCTATGCTGTTTCTTGAATGTCATTATCTTTGTCTATGGGATTATTTTTTGAAAGAAATTTTTATTTTCACCCTTTATTGCAGCATCGTGCACGGCCCCGTCGATTCAAAATGGTGGACCCAATGGAACATTTGTCAACGGTGAGGTCGTCACTTACTCTTGTGACGTCAATTATACCCTGATTGGTGTGTCGACTGCGACATGTCGGGATGGACTGTGGGATCCTGATAATATCCCAGAATGCCTTGGTAAGTGTCGTTATGGCCGCTACACAAAACAAACGAACGACGCCGCCCTTCTCTCTCTCTCTCTCTCTCTCTCTCACTCTATTGAATGTACCCACTATATACAGTGATTCACCTTTTCCCATCTTAGCCAATAGATTTTAAACAAATTTCCATAGGGAAGGCAAGACTCCCTTCCTCTTATCTCCAGACGTCAATCAATACACCCCCCCCCCCCGCCATCAAACTCTGGCTTCGGCCCGGACTTAACGGCTGAAGAAGATATCTTAAAATAACTTTCGCGAACAACTTTTTTTTTAAATCAATTTCAGAAAAATGTCTACCACCGATCGTTGCCAACTCGAACTTCGACACTCAACAGGACGTCATCGACCACGGTAGTTCGGTAGTCATTGATTGCGACCCCGGCTACTCAACGGGATCGTCAACCAGCACCACAGTCAATTGCAATGAAGGATCACTGAGCAATCCCTCCCCTGCATGCTATGGTAATTTCCTCCGAATTTTACTATATGATTTTAAGTTTAGTCAGCTGTCTGTCTGTTGTAGAACATGGCATATAGGCAATTTTAAAAATATATATATATTCGACATTCGACTTTTAGAACTTTGAATCTAATTTTGTTAAAAATTAAATTTACATAAAATTAAGAAAATAATATTATGTTTTCATTCTTTTTCCTTTCCTCATGTCTTTTCCCCTTGTTCATGGATTATTTTGTTTAAAGTGTTTTTTATTGTTTGTTTATTTTTTATTTGTTTATTTTTCTCTATTAAGGTGGTACAGCGCCAAGTGCCCGCCCGCCCCCCCCCCCCGAATTTCTCCGTATTTTTTAAAAACACAAGTCCACACATTGGTATTCATAATCCATATAGCATTTCATTTATTGATGTACGATAAAACAGCAATGTAGATAAAATGCCTTGCTCAAGGGCACAAGTGCCGTGCCGGGAATCTAACCCCCGATCCTAGAATCTCCAATCAAGGCGCCTTAAACCGCTCGGCTGCGGCACCTCCACTTCTGCTACCGGTAGCCAAAATTTGCAATATTGATCAGATCAATTTTCAGATATAATATGAAGTTTCAAAGGTTAGTCCGCTGTGACGTAATCGCTTTCCTGGAAACTTTTCATTAATAATTCCCGAGTTGGCATTAAAAAGAATAACAAAGACTCATTTTAAACACACTGCAATTATATTTGAAATCAATGATTCTTCATGTACTCGACAATCAAACATATATATTTCCATTTATTTCCTTCCTTTGCGATATGTCACATTTTGTCAATATAATTATCCATCAATAAAACTAGTCTCATGTCATTTATATTGATGTGTTTTTTCCTGACTCTAACCGATTTCTTTCTCCAGAGAACTGTTCACCCCTTGATGCTTTCATGAATGGCCAAGTGACCGGGGATACAAGCCCGTTTTACCATACAGAAACCGTGTCCTTCGTATGTGATCCTGGTTTTACCTTGGATGGTCCTTCAAGTATATCGTGCTTCGACGGGAATTGGGATGCCCCGCAACCAATGTGCATGGGTGGGTATAATATTTATAAAATACAGGCAATTAAAACTACCATTTTCTTCATATTGGGGACATCATCATAATAATGATACTGACTTGGCATGGAGGTGATGGGGTTTGTAATAATGTTATTATTCTAATGCTGAGGAACACGTTGGTGATAGTAGGCCCTAGGTCAATATGGTGATGGCGGCGGTGATTAAGATGATGATGATGGTGGTGGTGACAATGTGGGAATGATGATGATTATGACGATGATGGTGATGTGACGATTATGGTGATGATTGTGGTGACGAATGTGGCTTTATATTTCACAACCTAACCCATCACGCGGACTTAATCTAATCCTTTGAATAATACCTGTTTTTTTTTTTTACTTTCTCTTCCTATCAAACAACAACAACAACAACAACAACAAACAACAACAGGAGATTGCCCTGACATCGTACCTAAGCCAAACAGCGCCTTCTTCGGCGCAGTATCTCCATTCCACCACGGAGAGACTGTGACCTTCACATGTTACAATGGGTATGACGTATACAATGGAAGCCTTGTGTCGACGTGCCAGGATGGGCAATGGAGTTCTGAGCCTCCATTTTGCGCAGGTAGGCATAATTGAAACATTTAAGGATAATGAAACTTGTGGAACAAGTCAGCTCATGTGAAACCAGAAAAATCAAAGAAGATCAATTAAAAAAATAATAATAATAATTGGGCAAACAAAAAGAAAGTTTTGAGCATTTGAATCACGAAATCAATAGACCTATCGAAATCCTTCTGTTGGGCAATGCGACCAAGACTTGTCATATCACTCAAGTACAACTCTCCCCTTTTGACGTTAAAAATATACCCCCCCCCTCCTACAAACAAACAAACCCCCAAAAAATTAACTCTCAAAATTATATATTTAGGATTATTTTCTTATATTCATCAAGGGATTAGCGTCATCCGTGGTGCAGCGCCATGATAATTTGATAGGGGGAGACAACTTGAAATGTGACGTCATTTTTCTCAGTGGAATGCTAACTTAAAGGTACTATAATGTTCTATGGTCCATATCCATAATTATTTCCATATCTCACTTTCTACATCTTTTTTTTTCCTCCCCCCCTTCTTTCTGCTCTTTCTTTACTACTTAAAATTAAATTGGGGTGGGGTGGTCACCCCCTTGCCCACTCTGGCGTTGCTTCTTTTAACATCACTGAGATTTTATAGCGGTGAATCGGTTTCACCAGCTAACTTCCCTATTTAGCATTTCCCATAAGGCTTTGTATAGAGATCACACCTTTACAAAGGCAACGTGTTAAAATCAGGAAAGAAATGAAAAGAAGGAATTTTATGTTTTGTCTACGCACATTCTTTATTTGCTATTTAGAACGAATAACAACTACACAAGCTGCCAGTACAATGGGAAATTCTGTAACAACGGGCATTCCTTCAACCAGCATGACCACTGTACAGGAAACAACACCCGGTACAACGCCAACGTCAAATATTCTAACCTCATCCAAAGCGTCATCCACCGACGTCCTTCCAACGTCGTTAGTGACAATTACCGATATTGTGACTGAAATAAAGACAACACTACTCGGCATTTCAACGAATAAGTCACCGTCAAGTTCTATACCAGAAGTTACAACAATAACAGCTATGAAAACGACAACGGTCGTGACGCAGAATATGATGTCATCAGCAGTCATGACATCAGAGATGACGTCATCAGAGATCACGACGTCAGAGAAGACGTCGCCCACTGATGCAGTGGGAGTGACGAGTCGGTCGACGCCGGGAAGCGCAAGTACGGCGCACTCAGACGTGAGCACACAGAGTAGGCTTACTTCGTCACCTGCTCAGGGATCGACGACAGCGCAGGCGATTGTGACGTCGGAGAAGATCGGTTCAATGACGTCAGCTGGTGACGATATGACGGCATCGCCTGGGATGAACGTGTCGATATCAACAACGGCGGGGTCATCTAAAGGTTCGTTGTCTTACTGCTTATTATTTTGTAATCTAGAAGCTTAAAAGTGCCAGCCAGATGGGCCGAAACCTTAATCATTTTGTCATGTCTCCATCCTTCAGAAGAGTTGAGATGACAAGGTGATCAGAATATCTCGTATTTAGTTGTCCAACACCGTGTGTACGAACGCGACGCTACACGAGTGGCCGAGCAAATTGCAATTTCTTCTAAAGGAAGTCAAAACGATGAGACCTAGGATTTCGTAATCTGATCATCTCTTCTACAGGATGTCGACTCGATGGGAATCTGGGTTCTCATCATATGAGGATGTCGAAATGATGAGTTCTGTTTTATCTCGTCATCAGATCATCTGTTCTAAGGATGCAGACATGATGAGATCCTGGGCCCCGTCTTACAAAGAGTTGCGATTGATCCGATCAATCGCAACTATGGATGGATGGCCAGCAACCGTCAGCATATATTATGCATGTTTGTTCAAAATATTTTCCAGCTATGATGTATATTCATGTATTCATTGTTTTCTTGAAAATTCGCTGTGCTTCTCTTTGTTTACAAAGGACATTGTGCAAATTTCCAGTATAAAAAAATATGACACTGATGGCATAGAGTTACGAGATTGGATCAATCATAACTCTTTGTAAGACGGGTCCCGGATCTCATCATCAAATAATCTCTTCAGAGGATGTTATGACGAGATCAGAGATCTTGCCGTCTGATCATCTCTTCTAAAGGATGTCGAACTGATGAGATCCAAAACTTGGTCATCTGATTTTCGCTAGTGAGATGCCCGGCCGACTTCTCCCTGAAGTCCGCCCTGAAGATAACTATGTTTATATCTCGTTGGCAACTCATAAGCTTCCATAATAATCGCGTAGATGATAGTTTTAATAATTAGGAACAAATGACAGTGACCTTCAATGATTATTTGATACAAGCTACTGAAATTCTAGCATCTGATTGGTTCAGAGTAAGTTTGTCAGTGAAAAATTACTGATAAGAAATTTCATGAAACACTCCCTAGTATACTACTTCATATTAGATCAGGCAAAATGCACAATTAAATTTATCGCTCGCCAATGCATGTTATAAGATAAGTTATCAAAAATATCTTATTTGTATTTAAGACTATGCTATTTTATTTCCATTTCATTTATTTATTGTTTTATTAAGCTATGGAAGTTTAGTTATTCACTACTATAATTGTCATAATCACGTTGTGATTATTATCGAGATGATTACTCCTGAATTTTAGACTATGTGCCCCTTTCACTTTCTGTCATACTCATGACTATTAACACCAAATAGTATCATTTAAACTTCATGGAAATGCGATTTTCTTTTAAATTTTCATGATTTCATTTTTTTTATTAAATTGTTGTGCATGGTGCGCTGTAATCAAAAGGTTACGTAATGAATGACGTTATAATAGTCATATTTCTCTTATTTGACCTGCAGGAATGACCGAGGATCAAAAGGTAGTTGTCATCGTATCGGCCACTGCCCTCGGGGTGTGCACCCTTCTCGCCATCGTCATCGCTCTCATCAACTGTCATCATACTCGACAAGGAACATCGGACAAAAACGTTTACGAAACCAACGGACCGAAAACGAACAAATCTCAACACGCCTATGATAATAATGGAATAGTACTTGTCAATACGCATTTGTAGTTATTTATGATGTTATTCGATAAAATCCTGATTTTTTAACGATAATATGCCATAACAACCAATGAAACCGCCTCAAGACCGACCAAAGATTTGTTTACGTTGATTCCGATTACATTTAAATACTATTGGTTGGTTGAGAGTCGATTTCGTTGGTTTGACTAACATTAGCGAGTTTTCGCGACCACTACGTTTTCTGGAATGTAGGGATAATCTATTGTAAAAAGCTGCATTGTCGACAGTCGGTGAATAAAAACAGCAGTGTCGTCTTGTAGTCTGGACGAACGACATATTTGCAACTTTCGTCAGTTCCGAATCCGATCTGCTGTCCCGATTCACATTTTCGACAAAGACCTCTTAGCTTTTTCATTGTGATCAGGACTCCGTAACACAAATATTTGCAATGAATTGCAAATATGAAAGAACCTCACTGATTGGTCCCTGGTCAGTATGTGAAACCAATTGCGCGTGTAACATTGATAGTGATTGGTCAGTTCATTTAGCGATTGATCGCTAATCTTTGTGTTACGGAGCCCTGGGGCCCGTAAAAGCTTAGCAATGATCGTAGAACATTTTTTTCTACGATGATTCCATTGACTACGATGTACAATCAATCGTGAAAATCAAGCGTACGATTAATCACTAAGCTTTGTGTTACGGGACCCTGGAGGGCATTTCCAATAGATTTACTGTGTTGTAGAATCCGTCCCCGCTGCAATTGTGAAAACTCGCTAATATGCGTCTTTCAGCGACGCGGGCGTATGGCAAGCCATTTTAATATATGTATTCCTTGATATCAAGAATTCATAATAATGATAATAATAATAGTAATAATAATAATATAATAACAATAATAATAACAATAATAATGTGATTTATAAAGCGCAAAATCCACTATGTAGAGTGCTCAAGGCGCATAAAGAGCTAAGAATTAAACAAAAGAGTTTTGAGAAAATTATTAAAAGTCTAGACAGAGATACAATGGAAAATTTGATGTAAGTTCATTCAAGAAGCACATTCTCGATGTCAAGAATTGTATTTCAAGTAATTGGTACAAAATAATGTTTAAAGGGCTTGCTATACACCCGCGTCGTTAAAAAAAAACGCCAGCAACAATAACAACCGTACGTTCCTGAGCGAAAACTCGCTATTATCATTATGGAACACAGGCACATCGGGAACCAAGTGCCGTAACACAAAGATCAGCGATTAATCGCTAAATGAAGTGGCCTATCACGGTCAACGTTGTACGCGCATTTTGCTCAGTGCATTGACCAAATAAGCGATTAATAATTTTTTTACTTTCATAACATAGGCCTAAACATTGGTCGTGTAACTCGATTTGGATTCGGTTTCCTTGTCGTTCCTATTAATATAGCATTATATTGGACATGTTAGATTTTTTAGTATTTATAGCATCATTACTGCTAACTGTCATTTCCCCCCCGGGGGGTGGGGGGTTAAATATATTGCTGTACACACGCGAGACAAAAAAAAACGCGTTTAAAGGGGGTGTTTTTTTCAGTTTTGGACGCGGGCCGCGCGTGCACTCGTTAAGGGTATAAAAAACACCGATTTTCAAAAAAGGGGGTAGTTTTGAAAGACTGGTCAATGGTCAATCGCAGGGTCAAACGTAGTTAGGGTATGTTTTTTTCCCCAAGCTTTTTCCCCGGGGTCATATTTTGGCGACAACCTGTTTAAGGGCCAAATGTGTAAATAAAGCCCGCGAAAAACTTGTTTAGGGGGTGTTTGGAAATAATTTGGCCACGAGTGTGTACAGCAATACATTTGACTGCCCCCCGGGGTCATTTCCATGTAAAATAAAGAAGGAACAAGTAAAAGTGAACATAAATGAAACAGTTCTTGTATATAGGTTTTGTTCTCAGTGGCGTATCTAACAGGTAGTCTGCAGGTGCAGACCCTGATTGAAACTTTGATCAACAAGTGTGTCTCCACGCAAAGACTAGCACATACGAAACTTCAGGGCCTTCAGTACACGAGGCATGAGTAGGCTGCAATTTAGACCCTTTACTCGAGTGAATGGTTTGCATACCAGACTATCTAACAGGGGAGGGGGCAGCACGGCACAGGCGCCATTTCCAGGAATCCAGGTTGCTGAAATGGTAAATGTTCCCAGAAAAGATGATGGGAAAGGGGTTTTTCATAGTGTAAATAAAAGTTTATAATATTAATCTCTATACGCTCACCAGGAACTGTTCTCTGGTAATTCTAAAAAAAAGAAGTTCCTTTGCTCACGCATACCCCACTTTATGGCCACATGCACGAAAGTGATATTATTTCAAAAGAGACAAAGCAGTTTTTTAATCAGGGGCCGCATAAACGGGAGGGGGCGGGCTTCAGCCCCGCACTTTTTTCCAAAATAGTGTTCAAAAACGTAAAAATTACCATGTAATTGTGATTTTTTGCGCGGTTAGCCCTCCCCCCCCCCACTTTCGAAACCATTCCGCGGCCCCTGGAAAACGTTAGAACAAGGGAGGACAGGGAAGACAGAAAGCATAAGAACACTAAAATCGAGTGTAGGTCTTGTAACCCTGATTTACTCCTGTTATTCAATTGAGGGATAAGGTAGGTCCTCTTGCCTAGATCCCCTATCAATATATCTTGGCGCCGGTCCTTCGGGGGGGGGGGGGGTTAGGGTAGGGTAAGGAGGACATATAGACTTAGGGAATGAAATAGGGTACCGTACAAACCCTCTGATGTTTTGTATAGTATCATATTTGTATCAAATTAATTTTACTGTCGTTCCTATTATTTATTGTTCATTTATACATTGTTAGATATAATTATTTTGATAATTATATTTGATCGAATCAATGAAATATGATTAAAAATAAGTCTTTGTTATTCTGAAACAAAAATTGTTATTTTCCTGTCGTCATAGCTGTCATGTGTTATCTAGTAAAAACTGTAGAAAGTGAACGTATAATCAAATGAATGGAGGGATGAATATTCTACCTTACATTTTTCACAACGATTTATTCCATCTTAAGCATTTTACAACATTCCATTTACTTTTGTATTTAGACAAAATAGTGAATGAAGGAAGATGGAAATGTGTCTAAATAATGATTTCTGTTAATAGTCAGTTCTTTTAGGTTTATAGTTTTTCCACAGGACAGGTTATTGAAAATCCATTCTACATGCAAAAATATGCTAATTTATGCGTTAACCAGTATTCCATTGGGATATAAAAATGCATACAAAGGAAGTAAACTTTATGCATACCTCTGTCAGATCAATGCCTACAAATTTCCTTACAGAACATTGTATTGAAAATCAAATCTATGCAGAAAAATACCGATTTATGAAAATTGTTAGCAATTTATGCATAAATCAGTTCAATGTGGTAAAAAATATAGCAATGCAAAAAGGGATGACAAATTTTGTATTTCTGTCAGATCAATACCTTCAAATTTATCACAGGAAATTTTACTGAACAACGAATTTTAAAGCAGAAATATACCAATATGATAGTAATTTATGCATAAATCAATATTTCAATGTAAAAAAACAATATCAAATGGAAAACGGATTGAACCATTTGCACATCTCTGTCGGATCAATACCTTCAAATTACCTCCAAGAAATGCTATTCAAAACCTTGTATAAAAATGTTAATTCTTGTAAATTAGCAGTAATTTATGCATACATGTAAATGAGCATTTAAATTGTTTAGTAGCTATATTACAATGTAAACATTTCAGAAAATTAACACAATTTATTAAATCATCACAATGCCCCCGCAAAAAAAAACACACAGAAAATCCCAAAACAATTCAAAACAATGCTCGACTCACATCCTTTCTGTCTATTAATGATTAGGAGGGGTGGGTTGTGGTCTTCATTATAATATTGTACAGAATTCGCTTGACAAGAAAATGCGTAAAGGGTGTAGTTTTCTTTTATTATACATTTTTATAACTAGGAGAATAAATTACGTGTGTTTACATGAGTTCAGAGAGTAAAATTTACATAGAAAAATTCTGAAAATACACGAGTGTGGTGGAAATATTTCATTGACTTCCTGGGCATCATAAACATTGCGCAAGTAATTGAAAACCTCTCGAAATTACGTCAAGGATCTATTCGCCCACAAGAACTGCGAAGAAAGTTTTTCTTCTTCATGAGATCAATAATGTAAACAATGTCATCCCTTGTTATCCCCCTAAACGGGACGGACCGACCAATGTAATGTATCGATTGATATCGATCACCTTCTTTCTTGATCACTTTCTCTCTTCCCTTCAATCGATCGATATCCGACTCGGGGAGGAGGGCCGGGGTACGTTATACGCAAATAGCATTTTGCGGTGGAGGGGTCTATTGTTAATGTGGAATAATGCATTAACAGTTATAAAACTTTTGGTCGGGCATCTACAAGGATACGTGGGATGAGTTAAGCTGTCAAACATTTCGGACGCCATCTTGGGAACGACGTCTTAAAGACGCACGGCGGACAGAAGACGCTTGGAGATCCTAATTCGCGTAGTTCTGGAAGCGTTTTTATGCGAAATCTTGCAGGATTTCTGTTGCCATGGTACCGGAGTAATATAAAAGGAATATTTCAAGCAACATGGGACGTATAGCAAAGAGCTGTTTCATCCTGGTAAGTATTAATCGACGAATCAAATCGTCTAAATGAAGAGATTAAAAGGGGAGCATGGGGATAATAGAATATGGCAGTAAAACAAAATTGACGCAAGCGGTTAATCATGTTTACTTAATTGTGCGCATATTTTTGAAACAGATTATTAAAAGAGTATATAAAAATTGGACCAAATTTGAAAATTATACATTTTTATAGGTTGGAGACAATTAAATAGACCTACTAACCAGTCGGTATTTTATTGAAGTACTTTTTTATATATTGCGTAGCCTATTATGAATCATTGCATTATTGGAAATTCGGGGTTTTCGTCAGGGTAAATATCTACCTACCATTATTCTACTTCAATAGTGAGTGTTATTCCATTTGGGACATGAAATACGTAATTACATGATTATATTTCATGAAGTATTTTCATTTTTATATTTTAATGAAGTACTTTTTTGTACAGCATATACGCAACATTGCAATATTGATAAGTAATGGCTTTAGTCAGAGTAAACAATCCCCAACCAGTTTGCTTCTAATATTATTTAAGTCATTTTCTTTTTAAAGAATGTGTATAGATATTTTTTTCAACTTTGTTGACTGCACAATCTTATAAATTGTATTGATTTGTATTGACTCGCATTTACTTGATTCAAATTTGGTTGAATATGAAATAAATAATCGAAATGATTAATTAATTCTTTTGGGCATGACATACGTAATCATATAAACGGTATTTCATGAGAAATTTCATTTAATATATCTTACAACGGTATGATAACTTGCAAGTTAGTTAGGTCTATATGTTATGCTCGCCTATTCATTTTAATTTAGCAAAGTCTGTTTCTTATCATGGCATTCCCTGCATATGATAAAAGTAATGAGTTAATTCTTTGGAGGGACCCCAATATTCCAAATGGGAACTAATCTGAAGTGAGCTAGCAAAGATAGTGACTTTTTAAAAAGAAAGTTCTAATTTTTTTAAAGAAAATGAAATAATATTTCACTCTTCCCTTTCCGTTTCTTTCTTTTTCTCTTTTTTTTTCTTGGTCGTAGAACTAACTTTTTTTATGGGGGGGGGGGGGGGGGGCGGGGAGACCACTAAGCCCCCTTCATCTGTACAACAGTGCTGCATCTGCATAATAATAACGTTATAAACAATAATTTTCACGACTAAGTAATTATTAATGAAATCTATACGTTGTACTAACCAATGCATTTTCATTTTAATCACATTTATGGACTTTCTCTAATAAACTTAAGGGGGTATCCAAGCTGAAAATAATATGGTTTGAACAGATTAACAAAAGTGAGACAAACAAAATGCTGGAATTTTATAAAAATCGGACAAGGAATAACACAAATATGACATTTTAAACCTTAAGTTTGCATTATTTTGGTAAAACAATTCCATGCATGTACCATGAATATGCAATTAGCAAGCTGATTATGTCATATCCCCACTTATTATTATTTTTTATCATATTTATTCAAATTTTGTCCACCTAGAATAAAAAAAAATGGATAGACAACTGGTTTCACTATGCATAAAATATGTTATTACTGCAACTTATTTTGTTACAAGGGGAGCATATCATACACACAATCATTGTATGAAGAAAAAAAGTAATTATGATTTCTTGTAATAACATTTAAAAAAGAAAGTGTAGAAAAATGACTTCATCTGCCCACCTAATGAATAATTCATGACGGCGTCCTTACAACTGTTTTACAAAATATTACTTAGTTTAAAATTCAATGACTTTGTCATTTGTTATATTTTGGTGAAATTTTCAGTGTTTTGCTCTGTGAATTTTACGCCGTTTATTCAGATATAATTATTTTCATCCCGGAATACCCCAGTAAGTAGTATGCAAAGCGAGTATCCTCTGATTGTAAGTCTGTGATTACTTGTATTAAAATGTATTAATTGTAAGAAATCATTCATATCATATGTGTATTTACATTTCCATCTATTTCATGAAATCTCATGAAATACAAAGATTTCCTATATAAGGGTCTATAGTTTATCGATCACCCCCTCTCTAAATTTATATACATTTTTCGTCATCATTGTTCTGCCACATTAACCGATATCAAGATTGATTGTTTCAATCTCAAACTCCTAAGAGATTTCGTGATATTGTATGTACACATGCACCAGTAGGTCTTATGGCGTACAAATGAGGGGGGGGGGTGGGGTACGACCAAGAAGGGGAAAATAGAAAATGAAAGAAAAAGAGAAAGGGGAATATTGAAAATTAGAGCATTTTCTGAATTTTACGTCAAAATCTGTCAAAAAATATATATATATTGGAGTCAAAAACTTTGCTCACTCGCTTGCTTCGCTCGCCGCTTTTTTTAACTGTTATAGCCTACCTGGTCCCAACAATCTTTTTTGTATCATTACGCCACTGATCAAGTAACATAATTTTGATAGCGATCAACTAATCAAATGCATATTCAAAAATCTAGAAACCTTATATGCCAACACAATACTCCATATGTCATACGGTTTGGAATGAGCTTCATGGTTGTATAAAACTAATATTTGAATGGAACTGGATATACCTTTGACAAAAAAAAGATTGAAATATATTCATCATGAATTTTATCAACCACAAATTTAAAGTTTAGTTTCTGTGGATATGACAAAGCATGTATAACCTAATGCTTGTATTATTCTTCAACATATTTAATGTGACTTTCTATTAAACCCCTTTATCAATCAACATAATTGGAGATGATGATTTTATTTTATTTTCTGTCATAGGTTGTGATCGCCGTCTTGTGTGCGACCGGACACGCAGCAGGTTAGTTTTACTACTACTTTGTTATAAACATAGCCCTGATCATTATACATCTTATATACAATTTCTTCATCGTTTATTTATTACTTTATCCATAATCATTAGTTAACTTGCTACTTCCCCCTTTATTTAACACTTTATTTTTTATTAATTATCGATTTCCATTCATTTAGATGATGATATCATTATCGATTTCTTATCGTGTACTGATTCAATATCCATTTATATACTCTGTATATCCATTTATCGATATTATATCTTTTATTTATTTAATCATTCATGTACTTATTTATTTCTTTCTTTATCGATTCCAAGTTCTTTTTTTCCCGTTTTGGTGCTTATTAAAATACCTCGTTATCTATTTAGTGGAATTAGACAGATATAATAATTGATTATTAACTACGATATTGATTTCTCAATCTCATTCATAAATTATGATGATTAAATGATATTTTGGAAATATGCGAGTGTATGTAAATTTTTACGTTATGTGTCTTCAGATTTTTTAAAATGAGGAATATATATTCTACAATGACAAGAAAATCGAAGAACACTTTTTTCTCTACTATTAATCACGTAAGAAAATTAAAATAACCCGTTTCATAATGAATGTATAAATAGTCCTACCTTAATATTGACTATGATTTTTTATCTTTACATATCATTTATTTTCAGATTTTCCATTTAGCTTCTTTCTGAAGTCCGATTACACTGGGGTCCTCTTCGTAAACAAGACAGCCGAAGTCGATTACGTGAACGAGACGGAGTGCGCTCTCGCTTGCCTGTACGCACACGAGATCCAATGCGAGGCCTTCGAATACGATTTCGAAAACGAAGAATGTTACCTCGTCTCCTCCGATGACGTTACAAATGGCGTCAACGTGACCGAGAACAAGGATTCAAATTATTACACGAAGTTATCAGGTAAGCTGATTTTCAATTTTAACTCAATTGTTGATATAAAGCGAATTTCCTTTGACAAAAACAAAACAAAACAAAACAACCCCCCCCCTTTTTTTCTTCCTTTTTCTAGATAGGCCTTCGTTCACAATATTTTCATTAATTTTCCCCTCGTTTCAGAAAGTAAATCAATACACAAATGAAGGTAATAGAAAATAAGATAAGGATAAAAAAGGAAGAAAAGAAACAAAGGGAAACAATGCATCAGCCCCACAGTATGATCTGATATTCTTTTATTTGATTTTTCCTTTCAAAGTTATACATAATAAGTTATGATAAACAAAACATTAAAAAAGATTATAATATAGCACAATTATAGATTTAAGGAACACAATAAAAAAATTGAATTGCCTTAGATGGTTTTTATATTTTAAAGTGAATATTTACGGTAGGAAATACGGAAGTTTCACCATGTCCACAGTCTTAGTGTGGTGAAATTTGATAATGTTTACATTGTAAATCAGATAAATATACAATGGAACACACTCTGAGCACTGTATTTATTTCAATTCCTTGATATTTAGAGTATACTCCAAGTCTTATATCTAATTCTTAGAAAATTTCTAATGTACAGTATAATCTATTACGTTGTCTATTTATCACATGATTATTTAATCACGTAATGAACACCTACATAAATTATATTAATTAATTAATATTTATTGAATCCTTCATTAAATTCTCTAACTATTCAATTGAAAAATTAAACGATTTGTTCATCCATTCACTAGTCATACTAATATCTTTTAATTATTGATATTTCATTTATTAATTAATTAATTCATCCATCAATCCATCCATCAATTCATTCATTCATTCACTCATCCACCCATCCATCCCTCCCTCCCTCCATCCATCCATCCATCCATTCATTCATTCATTCATTAATTCATTGTTTATTTCTTCTCCCAGGTCCATGCCCAAATCCACCTGTTGGACTGGAAGACGGGACCGTCCCACTTTCTCGTATTTCCATGTCGTCATACATGGGCGGGGAAGAAAATGGACCAATAGACATGGCCAGGGATCACGTGAGGCTTAACTCGCCCGGTGGTTGGTGCGCAGGTGAAGCAGCGGATATCAACAACATCACCGAATGGATACAGGTAAGAGACGAATGAGATGATGGTGCAATTCACAATGTAGGCCTGCACTGTGAATATTGTTATGTTTAATCATTCGATTGGAATATTCACCGTCCTTTCTTGTGTGTAACACTTTAACAGAGTGCAATCCAATTTCCAATTGTAATGATTATTTTAACCAGACACATTTGTATTTCTGAAGGAATACCGTGATAACATTGATAAATAAACATAATGATGATTATTGTGTAGGTTAAGATGGTGGAAATAATGAAGAAGAAAATAGTGATTATGATGATTATGACTACGATGATGGTTACGACGACGGCGACGATGATAATGATGGGGTGGTACTGGTTGGTGATGGGTATAATGGTGATGATGATGATAAAGCTGATGATTATGTTGGAGTGATCTGTAATGTTTATGGTGGTAAAGATAACGACAGAGGTGATGGTTATGGTGGTCATGATGATGATAATGATAATGATGACGACTGACTCAGTGAATGATAATAATATTGTAAATGGAAGAAATGAAGATGATAAAATGATGGTGCCGAGGATGATGGCAACATGATGACGTATTTCTTTCGCCCCTCTTTGCAGATAGATTTCAGTGAGCCTACTTGTCTGGTGCCGTATCAACTAAAGTTTTCAATCACCCTGACCTTGACCTTGATAACAATGAGATCTTATCTTTCACTCTTTACAGATTGATTTCAGTGAGCCTATGACGATAGTTGCCGTATCAACCCAAGGTTTCACTCATCTAGACCTTGACCTTGATAACAATGAGATCTTACCCATCACTGTTTACAGATCGGTTTCAGTGAGCGGTGGCGTATATCAACCCAAGGATTCAAATATCCACACCTTGACCTTGATAACAACGAGATCTTATCTTTCACTCTTTCCAGATTGATTTCGGTGAGCCTAAGATGATCGCTGCAGTATCAACCCAAGGTTTTAATCATCCAGATCTTGACAACATCTATTGCTCACAATATTACCTCTCCTATCGATTTACCGATAGCGATACCGATACAGGTTGGGTCATCTACGAGGAGAGCAGTAGTACAAAGGTAATATACAGTTTATTCTTAATAATCAAATAAGTTTGTTTAAAAGAGTATTTGTTCAATCTAATTTTATTTCTTAATTTCTACTGAATTTATTTTTCATAATAATGCTTGTAAAGGACATGCTTATCTATATAATTTTCGCTATTAAAAGAACTGATTATTAAAATTGTTATTATTATCATTGTTATCATTATTATTGTTATTGTTATTATCATTATTATTGTTATTATCATTAGTATCAAATTATTTGAGACAAGATCCTTTTTTCAGGCCCTATATGTATATAATGTATATAATAATTATGTGTTTCATGACATATTTTCCTTAAATTGGAGATTTGTGAAGTGTCAATTTTTTTTACTCGCACGGTATTTATGTATAAATTTATGTTTTAAACTGTAAAAATCAGTCTTTTAAAAATCTGTTTTGTTATAGTTTTTCGATGGTAATTCTGATAGCAATGGAATAGTAAACAACACGCTTGCAACTCCGGTCAAAGCCACCAGTATGAGACTATACCCAACCGTCTGTCAGAATCATCCATGCATGAGACTCGAATTTTATGGCTGTCGAGGTATGTCGTAAAGTTTCCCATACATTATTTTGTTTTAACTAATTGACGACACGCTAAAGTCCCCACTTTTTTTTTCCAAAACCGTGTATATACGTAAAAATTTCCATGTGATTGTGGTTTTTGCATAATATAGTCAACCATTCCGCGGCCCCTACATTTTATGCTATATGTTTCTCAAGATTTCTGCTGGCTGATAAAATTAAATGTAATTTAAATCGATCGTATTAAAAAAAAGATAAAGAAAATACTTATAAATGAAATGAAATTAGATCCCCAAATAACTAAATTATCAAACTATTATAATGTTCTGCATTGCTTTTTTTTCTACCTGTTTTTTTATTATTTTGCAGTCGACTGTGAACCGAACCCGTGTCGGCATGAGAACGCAACATGTACGGATTCAAGCACGTGGGTGTGGAATGTGACATGTGACTGTCCTACAGGATTGTCAGGTGACTTCTGTCAGGTCAACTATGACGAGTGTGCATCAAATCCATGCCAGAATGGAGCAAAGTGCGTGGACGGCGTCGATCGATACAACTGCGACTGCGCAGACGGATTTGAAGGTATGTTTATTTTGTATTCATTCATTTTCATCCATTCCATTCGGGTTAATATATGCAATATACAATACAATAACGAAAAGGAAAATACATGCCATACTAACACAAAATGTCATTCATTTAGTTTATTGATATAGCGAATACTAATAACATATTTTTTTTACATTTTCAATATTTTGTGACAAACAAAATCTCAATAAAAAAAAATTGTTCCAAGAGTGTATTACGCATCTTCATTCTACCTGTCGGATAAAACAGGACTTGTCTGGTAACACATCCAACAAGTCCTTTCATGAAACGCTCCCCATTTTGTTTTTGATTGTCTGATCTCTGATGCAGTGGCGGATCTAAGGGGGGGGGGTGTTAAACCCCACCTCGGGCTCCCTAAAAATAATTGAAAGAAAAAAGGAGTGTGGGATCAAACTCCAACACCTCCCTGTTTACGAGAATCGTACAAGCAGCGCAAAACAATGGCGTATCTAACGAGGGGGGGGGGGGGGGTAGGACGCATTACGTCGCAGTTTTTCGTTTATTGGGTCAAACGGGTCAAACCAACTTGTCAGTGGCGTACCTAGGATTTTCCACATGGGGGGGGGGGGCAAATTCGTCCGCCAAAAAATTTGACAAGCAAAAAAAAAAAAAAAAGGTCTTCAACCACAAATAAAGGATCTCGTCCGCCCAAAAATTTGACAAGCAAAAAAAAAAAAAGTCTTCAAGACTCGTCAGGTACGCTAGTGCAACTTGTCAAACCCCACTCTTACTTAGCAAAAAGCTAGATCCGCCACTGTGATGGTAAGTCCCAATCCACTCATCATCCTCCCCACTTCGAAACCATTCTGCACCGCCTCTGTATATTTGATTCCCGAAAATTTTAAGTTAAAATGGTCTTTGCATATTAAATTTTCATATGCAAAGACCATTTTACTCAATGCACTATAATGTCACTCCATGCTTTACCCCAAGCTTTGTTGTTGTTGAGCTGTTACAAAATGTCTCTGCTATTGGTCAAAACTTTCGGCCAATGAGCTGCTCGTACTCAGTCCTTTTTTTGAGTGCGCGCGGAGGTGCATTACAGATATGAATATTCATGACCATCATTCAACTTGAGTCGGCTTTTAATAGAGTGAAGTAAGAATTTTATTTTATTCTGTGATTGGCTTCAATATTGATCATTATGAATCATAGAACTGTGCTGGATGTGAGTAATGTTCTAGAACGTGATATTTATTAGCAAGTCATTTGAAATTAAGGTATTGATATTTATGAAAGATGATCGTAATGTCATGACATTATTTTGGATACAGTCCCACTCGTAGATATTTAAAGAGTGTTTGTATCCTAGCACGAATGCATGCAGTGTGACTGAGTGTCGCGAACAAGTGCAATTGGCCTAAAAATCATTCCTTTGTCGGACTCGCATATGCACGCATGTGTGTGTCAGTCCTATTGAATACCCCAGACAGTGACAGTAGACCATAAATCAAACTTGTTTTGTCATACTTTTTAAACAAATTAAAGGACAAGTCCACCCCAACAAAAAGTTGATTTGAATAAAAAGAGAAAAATCCAACAGACATAACACTGAATTGAAATTTCATCAAAATCGGATGTAAAATAAGAAAGTTATGACATTCTAAAGTTTTGCTTAATTTCACAAAACAGTTGAGTTATATCATATACATGTATGTACATCCTGTTGGGTATGCAAATGAGGAGACTGATGACGTCATCCACTCACTATTTCTTTTGTATTTTATGAATAGGGAATATCCTATTTTTCTCCTCGTCAAGTGAAACAACAATTAATTCCTCCCTGAACATGTGGAATGGGCATTGTTTAATACTATATGATTCAGTCAAGTTGGTCCTTATTGTCAAATCTATAAAAAATGAAATATTGTATAATTCAAACAATAAAAAACAAAAGAAATAGTGAGTGAGGGACATCATCGACTGTCTCATTTGAGTTGTGCATATCACTGTTTTGTTAAAAATAAGCAAAACTTTAAAATGTCATAACTTTCTTATTTTACGTCCGATTTTGATGAAATTTTCAGCATTTTGCTAGTTTGATTTTTGTCTATTTATTCAAATCAACATTTTTGTGGGGTGGACTTAACCTTTAACAAGTCAAGAATCAAGAAATCAGACACGTCACATGTCAGATTCAAATCAAACTTTGATTTGAATCTGACATGTGACGTGTCTGATTCAAAGCAAGGCAGATTAACTCAGAAAGCAGACTCAACTGAAACTCTTTGTCTTGACTTGATTGATCATATCAAGAGATATTCGATTTGTAAACAATGAAATGAGTGGAGATAGGGTGTGTTCAATGTCGGTTCCCAAATTTAAACGACAATATGAATCATGATTGAAAACGAGATTACCAGATTACAAAATGCAGATAATAGAAACAAAGGATGTGTTCAATGTCCTCCATTTCCGGTCGTAAAAGTAAACCTCCTTCAAATCATGTTTTGGAGGAAAATTTAAACGTTGAAAAAGATGCGTTTGTAAGCGTGATCAGAGTTTCAGACTCAGATTTTCCAACCTTCAGCATCGCGAATGCGACATTGAACACGATTTCTTCAAACATCATTTTACCCACATTCTATATTGGGCTGTGGAATTCATTACCGCCTGTCGCTGCCAACTATACCTCATTGGAGCTTTTCAAGCTGAAGGTGCAGTGTGTCAAGCTTTGTTAAGCTTCAGTCTGGTTTTTTAGCTGCACATAGAGTCCATTGTAGAAATATATTACTTGCACTGTACACTCGGCACTTGACAAGCACAAGGTACGATAATACGCCAGTGCCGGTGGACTGTAATACTAGTGAGTGAAAGAATTGTGACTGGTAGAGTACCAGACTGGAAGGAGAAGATTGAGTTTTGAAACGTCTTTGCTCTTGTAGTGGAAGCCTACACAAGCAGGTGCCAGAATGGACCTTTCCTGTGATGGGTCAAACCGCGCACTAAAGCTGCGCTATAAATGAAAACAGGAAATTTGACAAACAATCAGCTAATTATTTATCAACACTGAACAGCTCACCGCTGATCGTATTTGTGTTCTGTGTTTTGTGATTTAGTTTTCAATCATGATTCATGTTGCTGTTTAAATTTTAAAATCGACATTGAACGCACCTTAAGACTTGCTGGTGTGGCAAGCCAAGGTGACATCTTTCCACTATGACTGTGTGGGTCAGTGGGTGTGTGTGCGTGCTTGCTCATAGTCGCTGTGATTTCATGAATACAGTAAAAAGATGTAACAGCAGCCAGCAGCAGTGTGCAGTGATGAAAGTTGAAACGGCAGCGAATGCCTTGTGACTGAGGGTCTAGAATATTTTTTTTTTTTCGTTTTACCCTAAGATGATTCTAACATTCTGATTTACACTCTATCCAGAATTGTCCGCTCAACATTTTTAATGGATTTTAATGCTTGAATGCAGAACCAAACTGAATTATTATTGTTTTTTTTGCAAGAAAAGACCAGTAGATCTGGACCAGATCTAACGCGTGAGTAAAATAAAACAAAAAAACTTGACACCTCATAAATCCCCAGAATTCAAGGAAAAAATATGTCATGAACACATAATCATTATATGTGTCCTGAAATTATTTTGTTGTGACTTAGAATTCCCTTCACTGATGGAAGGAAATACATGTAGCGTATACCTGTATATGCATTTGATTCAAGATAATAAGGACAAGAATTTGTGATATATCTGCATGCCATTTGGCTTAATTATATATTTTTTTCTTCTAGGCACCCATTGTCAAACTAACATTGATGAATGTGCTAGCAGCCCATGTCAGAACGGTGGTACGTGTGAAGATGCTGATAACGGATTCATTTGCATCTGTGTTGATGGCTGGGGTGGTGGAAACTGCACAGATTATGATGGTAAATAAGAATTATATTGATTTGAATTAGATTTATGGTAGCACTGTGTTAACACTCTCAAGTTTTGGTAAATCATCCTAAAGTGTTCCCACAACTGTTATGGTGTGGATGATATGAAAAATAAATCATGGATGTCTTTTGCAATTTTACAGAAGATCTTATGTTCTGTTTTGGTTGTGATCCTGACCCAAATTTGGGTGCATTTTTTGTTTAAATGATCAATCATGTCCCAGTCATGGAATGGACTGTAAAGTGCAGGATATCTTTCTGATGTGCAATCACTAAATTTGTAAGATTCAAGTTAAAGGACAAGTCCACCCCAACAAAAAAATTATTTGAATAAAAAGAGAAAAATCCAACAAGCATAACACTGAAAATTTCATCAAAATCGCGTGTAAAATAAGAAAGTTATGACATTTTAAAATTTCGATTAATTTCACAAAACATTTTTACGCACATCCTGGTTGGTATGCAAATGAGGAGACTGATGACGTCATCCACTCACTATTTCTTTTGTATTTTATTATATGAAATATGATATATTCTAATTTTCTCGTTCCTTGTTGCATTGTTTAATACTATAAATCTGTAAAAAATGAAATATTGTATAATTCAAACAATAAAAAAACAAAAGAAATAGTGAGTGATGGACATCATCGAATGACTCATTTTCATGTCACTGAGTTGTGCATATCACTATTTTGTGAAAAATAAGCGAAACTTTAAAATGCCATAACTTTCTTATTTTACATCCGATTTTGATGAAATTTTCAGTGTTATGCTAGTTTGATTTTTCTCTATTTATTCAAATCAACATTTTGCTGGGGTGGACTTGACCTTTAAAGAGTATTTCATCTTCATTTGTTGATTTGATTGTCAATCAGTCATAATTCAGAGAGAGAGAGAGCGTGGGGGGGGGGGAGGTAGAAGGGGGTGTAATGAGGACTGAGCAAAGTGCTTAATAGTGTTCTTGCACTCTTTACATTTGTCACTAATTATGCTCTATGTTTTCATGTATCAGTTGTGTGTGATGACGGCTACATTGCTGGCCTCAACTCCTGTTACAAGCTTGAACTCATCAACACCACCACCTACTCCTCGGCGGAGCAGTCCTGTCAGTCCATTGGAGGGCATCTCATGTTCCCAAGCAGCAGCGAGGAACAGAGCTTCATCTCTGGAATCCTCAACGACCAAGGAGTCTCCAGCGACGTGCAAGTGAGGATCGGTCTGAGGTACAGTGCGGATAATGACTCGGTAGCGTACAACGATGGCTCTGGCAGTCCGTCCTTTGATGCGTGGGAGTCGTCAAGTCCTTCGGGGACCAGAGAATGCGTTGCTCTGGTAGCAGAGGGGTCGTCGTGGGTATGGGAGAATGTCGGCTGTTCAGCGGACAGGGCTTACCTCTGTGAGATAGACAAAGGTAGGTGTACAGATCGCAATTGATTTGTGTTATTTAAATGCTAAAGATAACATTGATAACATACTAATGCAATTTTGTTGTCTTGTCTTACAAAAATTGTGATTGATTTAATCATTCTCAATTATGGAAATCCATCAAGGTCTTCTAAAATGTTCACGGAATTGTTCATGTTCATGACAATGATGCACGTGTGAATATACATCATATTTAGGACAGTCAAGAATTTGAGTTTGATAAAGCATTTATTGACAAAAAGGCATTGATTATCTTTGTTATTGTTTTTCTGATAAATCGCTATCTTATTAAGCACCTATGGGGACTTTTGAAATGTTTGGAATAGATTCTTATTTCATGGTTACGCTATTGAAGTTTTGGCCAGGATATGAAACTGTCAAATATGAGATTATTACAAATATCTTGAAGTAAAGTCAAAGAGAATGACATTACAACAATATTTCTCTTCAAATACCATGGTAATTTTGCCACACAATCCTAGCTGTCTAGGTTTTCATTACATGTTATGCATAATTAATTATTTGAATGTAACAGGCACCTCTAGCAGTTGGAGCCAAAGCAGGGTAATGTGTAGCATGCCATCGAATAGTCAGCTAGATAATCGGCACCTAATAAATGCTATTATTAGTTGGGAGTATTTTGCTTTTGATAGACTTTCAAGGTTTTTATTTTTATTGTTCTTGATCCTATAGCTCATGGTGGTTTCTCCGAGTGGGGCCGGTGGGAGGAATGCAGCGTTGAGTGCGGACCAGGGGAGGGGTACCAGGTACGGCGCCGAACTTGCACCAACCCCGCCCCTTTAATTGGTGGAGATGACTGCTCAGGAAACTACACACAGAACAGAACATGTGGGACTGTATGTCCCATCGGTAAGTTCAAAGTAATTTATTTGCACAGATTGTTTGATTCAATAAATAAAAAATGGAAGTAAAACAACTGAATCCAGATTTTGTTAATCTTATCCCCTAACTGAAGAATTCAACTCTTTGATCTTTAGATGAATTGACAGAATTAGACATTTGTATATCCACAAAGCTACCTTGATGTTGTTGCTACATACCAGAAAATATATGAATTATGATTGTTTTTTGTTGAAAGGATACTATTTAGTATTTTCTGATGGATTGCACTAATTTGAAAATAATGATTAAAATGTGTGATTCTATACATGTGCTTTTATTCATACAATTACTTTCCTTTGGAAAAGTACCAAAAGCTGATATATGAAGGAAATGCCAATCAAATAAATCCATGTTATTTCAATCTATTTATTTTTATTATTTATTTATTTATTATCTATTCGGCACTTCAAACATATTCAAGATTACTGAAGCAATATCAATCATTACATACAATGACATAAAGTATTATACAGGTACGTGCAATACTTGATAGCAGTCTGCCCAGTGCATCAGTTGGTGGCCAGGGAAGAGGAAAGCAAACTAAATCCCTGTGACCTGATGGCCCAAGCAACCGATGCATTGGGAATGCTGGTAAAATATAGCATGAAGAAAAATACAATGATAATTGCAGGGATTATGATACATATAAAGCCAAAAAACAAATATAATGCCCTTATAAAAAAATAGGAAAAAAAAAAAATATTCAAAATAGAAAATCATAAATTAGAAACATAATGTGATTTAATCTTTTCTACCTCTCCACAGTTGAGTGTCCACCTGGCTTCGTCACCAACTATGATACTTGCTACCTTTTGCAAGTCAACGAAACAGCAACGTACGACGACGCCAACGCCGACTGCCAAAACCTGACCATCTACGGTGGCCATCTCCTCTTCGTCAACGTCATGGACGAGGAAACGTCCCTTGCTGCCATTCTCAAAGAATACTACGCTGATGACTCCCTCAAGTATTTTACAGGAAGTAAGTTCAACGTGACGTCAGGCAATGTGACCTTTGATTGGAAGTACGCTTCAAGCCAAGAGTTGAACCTGACATCCTGGACGGCCGAGGGGAGCTCCATGTGGTCCGGTGGCTCAGCGGATACTAGCGATGTCAACAATGAGTGCGTTCTCATAGAGAAAGATGGGACAGCGTGGAAAGCAGTGAACGAGCAGTGCTCACAAAGCCTCGGCTATATTTGTGAAGTGAATCTAGGTAACTTTATCTTTTTATTTATTTGAATATATTCATACAGGTTCAATAGATAAGCAAGGATTAAATATAAAAATATCAGAGGGAACATTGTAGGTATATGGGTAGAGTTCCCAGCTTGCCCCTTACTCGTACATGTAGTGCTCAAACACTAGCTGCCCCATTGTGTGTGCACATTAATAAGGATAGAAACAGTGTGGATATGAAAACTAACTTCCATTTTACGTATGTTTAGGAGAAAGAAAATCCGCCTCTATACAATTCAATTCGGTTTATTAGATATAAAACACAATACATTGCTGTAGTCTGAAGACTAATTGTGCAATGTTTACATTGATTATTATTTACATTTGAAGTTTGTATATACACTTAAAATATTATTCACATATAAATGAGAAACAGTTGGTTGATTGAGTCATGCATAAGTGAGATTTTAGTAGATAATACTAGCATGGGATTCTGATAATTGTGTATTGGGGAAAAACCTGTTTTAAATTTACAATTATACAACAAAGAGGTCAGAAATATAATTTAGATTTGATTTTCATTATGAAGAGATTTAGAATCAAGTTATTGCAACAGGATTAATCATAGTTATAGAACATTTAAATAAAAAAACACAATCTTTGAGATATGAAATCCATTAAGAATGGAACAGAGATTACTTTGAGATATGGGATTGAGGCTGATGAAATAATTCTTAATAATTCTAAAGAAAATCAAAATTAACAATTAATGAGAACAAATAAATGCATAAAAATAAAAATCATTCACATAGCTAAACATTTACAACTGAGCATTGACCAGTTTGACAAGTGAGGGTACACTTGATTTCCTATATCTTTCAGTTCTAGTATAAGGAAGGTCCAAGTGATGGGAATTCCTCAGTCTACCTTGCGAGACATGCTGCCGTTCAGCAGGTAGCAAATGACGATGTCGCAATGAGACAAGGATTGACTTGGCAAAGTTGGTCAGCAGGTCTTTCCTTCAAATCGAATCGAGCGAAAGATTTAAAGTTACATAAATTAAACTGCTATGACCCTAATAAACAGTTTGCGTAATCCAATACCCTATGCATACAAATAATCTGATTGTAGTATATACTTCAGGGAACTTTTGAAGAAGATGCAGTGGGGCTAATAGTTTGTTTTTCTTCAAGCCCAATGAAATAAAGGTAAATTAATGTATGAAAATTATTGTATGTTTTTTCCATTATCCAGGTGATGGTAATTGGGGGGCATGGCATCCTTGGGGAGAATGTAACTCAACCTGTGGGAGTGGTCACCAAACAAGGATCCGCCTCTGTGATGACCCCGCCCCTGTCCTGGGCGGAGCTAATTGCACCGGTATCTCTGAGCAGACCAGAACATGCACAGGTTCCTGTCCTTCTGGTAAGCTTTAAGGTTACTTTTCCCAAGGATTTATGATCAAAATGCTGGTTCTCATGAATTTCTCATGGCGTGGCTAAGTAAGCCTGGAAGTTTTGACGAGAAGGATGATCTTAAATCTTATGGGGTGTTGGACATGTTCAGTTGCATATCAAGCATACGTTCCCAAACCAAGCATTAGTCTGCAGGCACAGAATCAAATTTGAGAGTTTAACAGATAATACCATGTCTAGAGTAAAGACTAGTCTCCAATCTCTCTATCTGAAGCAGCCAAAGTAAATGAGTGACTCTAGTGTCATTACTTCAGACTCTGAATATAAAAATGTACGATGCAAAAAATCAATATTAATTGATATTACACACTGATTGTCCATAATATAATTTATGAAACCTATATTGCAAATGTCCTCCCATGAATAACACCCCTGGTTTACATGTATGGATTTTCATGAAAAAAAATCACAGTTTTAGTAAAATATGTTGATAAGTAATTGGGGAGATGTAGAAGTGTTATCACACAATGTTGGTCGCATTGTGAAAGATAGGATGTCCACGTTTTTAGCAATCTCAACATTCAAATACTCTCCTATTGTTTATCCTTAAATTTGCAAAGTTTTGTTGATCTTATTCTTTGATTTTTCTGTTTTCATACAAGCCCACTTGTTCCAAGTGCTTCATTCTTAAATAAGCAATAAACTACACAAAATGTGATAGATTGGTCTCAGCTTTTCTAACATGTGGATATTTTCGTTAAAATGCGTCTAAATCTGATTTCTTTTTTGCTGTTGAGTGGTTCACTTCAATTCCATTCAAAATGGTTTATTCAAATGAAACTTAAATCACAGCATGAATCAGAATTACAACAGTTTTTACAATAAAATACATTTAAAGCAATATGAGATAACATAGTGTATAAATATAACACATAATAAGATGATACAATGGTTTTAAATGGAATTCAGGAATAATTAATTATGCACAAAGAAGTGAATTGTGCGTGAAATTATCTGGGGCCCATTTCATAAGCACTAGCAGCTGCCTGTTTGGTAACATTGCCATTATGGCAACTACCATGGTAACAGGTCTCGCTAGCCAATCAGAATTAAGGTTTCCATGGTAGGTGTTATAAGGGCAAAGTTGCTATAGTTGTAAGTATTTATGAAACTGGCCCCAGAGGCCCAGACACAATTGCAATGCAAGAGAGCATCTGATGACATATCTGTGAGGACTTTTGCTATAACAGATAAGTTTTGTAACTGAAATGAGTTGTCCTCATACTTTCTATCAAATAGTGTCTTGCCCTGAAGGGATTGATGCTTTTGGAGCAAGCTGCTTCAAGGTGGTGGACAACGATGCAAATTACACTGACCAGAACTCGGCCAGGAAAGCCTGCCTCCCACTGACCAACGACAACGGTCATCTGGCCTACGTGCAGTCCTTCGCGGAACTGGAGTTTCTTGGATTCCGGTTAGAGGAATCGCAGTTTGGCTACGAGAGGGCGCCGGTCTACGTTGGACTGACCCACGACAACGGCAACTTGTACTACGACAATGACACCATGGCGGTGAACGTGACGGGATGGGACTCTGAGGGATTGTGGGCAACTGACTTTCCGTCGTCTGATAACTGGGAATGCGTTGCAATGGTCTATGATGAGGATCGCCATCAGTGGTTGCTACGGGATATCCAATGTTCCAGAGAGCTTGGCTATGTCTGTGAGCTTACACAGAGTAAGTTTACTGGATCCTTAGTTAACTAAGAATTTTTAGTATTTCATTCATTATTGTGCGTAATTAGTAGAAAGCTTAACCATGTCTATTACTCAATTACCCTGGCTTAAGACTGGACAGAAAGCAGTTACTACCTGCGTGCAATCAACCATGCTCTGCACAGATGGACACATTTTTATGTCACAATGGATACTATTATTTTACTTACTTTTGGCGTAATGAAATAATGTGAAGTGCTCTGAAGACAAATATAAGCATTTTGCTTAGCCAAGTAAAACACTAAGTAAAATAACTCATTCAATGCTTTCAATTGAATACCAGCCACAGGTTCTGAGAGATTTTGAGGGAAAAGTTATGTCTGGGACCAATAGAAAATATGTATGTGTACCCTTGTTAATTCGTAACCATCCTCATCTCAAATCCATGACCAGTCATTAGCAAATTTGCATGCAAGCTAAAAATAAATTACTGGTCAGGGGGCCGTTTCATAAAGCTGTTCGTAAGTTAAGAGCGACTTTAAGAACGACTGGTAAACTTTTCTTACGCGCTTAACCATCGCCAATGAATATACCATTTACCACAAGAAAGGACCACCAGTCACTCTTAAAGTCACTCTTAACATATGATCAGCTTTATGAAACACTCACCTGGTGTGATACATTTCAGCCAATGATTTGATTAAGATCCATATCAATTTCAGTGTTTTCCATAGTGGTTTAACTGTTTAAAATTGTACATATGGTAGACAAATATCTGTCGGCTATATGTGGTACAGTATAGAAAAGGTATTGTTTGATTTTGAGGGAGGAGGGGGGGGGTGTTTGGAGTAGGAGATGACAGACAGCTGCCAGGGACAATAGACAGATTACCAGCATGTATATAGTGGACACTGCTTAACAATGGAACCTCTTCTGGGTGAGATCCTGGGGGATCAATTCATGAACAGGATGTGACTATTGTGTTTGAGCAAAATCACTGCCCAATTAAGCACAGCCTAATACACCACTACAATACCATTAATCCATGCTGTAATCTAACACCATTCTCCTACTTATACACTGCTATTCCTCCTCGTAAAGGATAGCTAGATCGCAGCAAAAAGCGAAGGAATATACATGATGCTTACATCATTCCTCTTTCCCCTGACTGTTTCTATAATGTATTTCTAATTAATTGTCATTATAATGATATTTTGAATTTCACATTCTGTGTTGTTCCTCTACCCAAATATGTTGTATTAATATTCTTCTATCCTTTCTTAGAGTTTTGAAACATACGTGTACTATCTATTAAGTACTTTATGAATTTTGTGTATTATTATTTTTAAGTTTTTAGTATCATTATCATTATTATTATTATTAATTTAATTATTTACTCATGTACAGCTGCTGGTAACTGGGGCTCATGGCTTGGTTGGAGCATGTGCGATGCGACCTGCGGCAATGGCACCCAAGTCAGGAAGCGTCTCTGTGACGATCCACCGGCGATCCTAAACGGAACAGAGTGCCAGGGAGATGCCAACGAAACAAAGGCATGCACTGGGCCTTGTGATGTGGGTTAGTATTATCTTGTATTTTTTAGTGAAGAAAAAACCCTGAAAATATGTCAGAAGACTGTCCATTTAATACATAAGCAGAGTACAATGAACATGATGATACCTACAAACAAAATATAATATTGAATCAAATAACATAAAAACATATAAAATGCAGCAGGAAATATCTACTGTAAAAGAATTGAAAAAAATTATTATGTTGACTGATGAAACATGTACAAACATCTAAACGATGTAATACTATAATTAAAAAATGAGTCAATATGGGCACCAGAAATGCAACCCGTCAATTTAAGTTTTGCAAAATAATGGGTGGGGGAGCCAGAAAGTCTGTAGAAAAAAGGTTAGAATAAAAGAAAATAAAAAAGCGAAAAACATGGAATAAAGTTGAGTCAATTTACTTTTACTGTTTGTGCCAACTGATATCACACGAAAAGTTTTTGTAAGATTTTATATTCTTTTCAATTCTATGAAATAATCAAGCTATTGGATGTCCAATCCTTATTTTTCTCCATCCTTACACTTTACTTCACAAACTACTTAAGCTGTGATAATTCGAGCATTACAACTTTTCATGTGTACTGGAAATCAGAGACGGATTATTTTCAGAATTTTGGCTGACGACTGCGTGATCACAAAAAGAAAAAAAAATTGGCATGCATGTTTATTTTGCATAATCTACATGTACAAATGTGTCAAATCAAGTTCTTAAAAAATCTCCAGACTAATTAATCATGCTACTTTATGTATAAAATCAAAGATTTTCTCTTAGTAATTAAAAAAAGCTCCTCAACTGCTTGCTAAGTTTTTTCATTCAGAGACTCTTTGTTGTGTTCTAATCAAATGTGCTTGGTTCTTTGTTCCAAGGTACATCAATCACAAATATTATTAGCTAATTGATTATAGGTCTGATAGGATGACTGCGTTGATCACTATGTTCATTGATGGTCGAAATTCAGTATTAAGATCAGGTACTAATAAAACTTTCTGTTATAATAAGCCCTTTGTTGTACGGATTGGAAGACGCTTGCAACCAGACTATTGCACCTGGCTTCATGTTTTTCACAGCCAAAAAATGTGTTCCGTTGAGAAAATGTTTGTAATTTGATACTGAGGTCCTTTTCCTGTACATTTATTTTTCTTTTTCCAGTCACCTGCCCTAATGGTTTTGATGTCTACCACGATAGCTGCTACATGTTCTACGTCAACGAATCCGAGCATGATACGCTTGACAACGCAAACATCACCTGCAAGATGCTGACAAACGACACCGGTCGTGTGGTCCGTGTGGACAGCTACGACGAACAATTCTTCCTGAACTGGGGGCTGAAGGATCGCGACGTTGGACGTGGGAACAGGATATTCGTCGGGCACACCTACGACAGCACCACTTCGACGATGCTCTATTATGGTTCCTCAGGGAATGGACCTGCGAGCGCGGAGTGGCCTGATGGCGATTGGTGGGCTAGTACATACCCAAGGAATAAAGCCAACAAGGAGTGTGTTGCGTTGGTGTATGATTATACTTCGGAGGAGTGGCTCTTTGGCGACGTATCCTGTGAGGATGAGAACGGATTCATCTGTGAGATTCCTCAGAGTGAGTTTTATTCTTAATACTTTATTAAAGGGGAATGAAACATTTGGAACAAGTAGGCTTGTGTCGAAACAGAAAAATCAAAGAATAAGAACAAAGAAAGTTTGAAAAAAATCAGACAAATAACGAGAAAGTTATGAGCATTTGAATATTGCGATCACTAATGCTATGGATATCCTCCAGTTGGCAATGCGACAAAGATGTGTGATGTTACATGTGAACAACTTTCCCTTTGATGGGCTATAAAATACCCCCCAAATATCTCTATTTGCTTTTTTCTTATGGTGATACAAACTCTTTATCCATGATGTACAGTATTCTTTAAAAGTCTGTGTAACATGCCCTCCTATAGAAAGAACACATGATCTACTGATAGATGTGATAAAAGAGACAGTTTAAATGAAATATGTACTAAAGTAATGAGAGAGTTGTTCACAAGTGACATCACAAATCTTAGTCGCCTTGCCAATTGGAGGATCTCCATAGCATTAGTGATCGCAATATTCAAATGCTCATAACTTTCTCATTATTTGTCCGATTTTTCTCAAACTTTCGTTGATTTGTTTCTTTGATTTTTCTGTTTTCACACAAGCTATCTTGTTCCAAAGGTTTCATTCTACCTTTAACTGTAAGGCTTGTTAAGACATTTGGTGATAAAGCTCAGCATCAGTTTGTGTATGAATCCGTTGGGATATGACGCAACGTGAAATGTTGCAGTGGAAAGAGACATTTTTCCTCACTTTGCTACGAAAGGATGTTTGATCAGTCAAAACTGAATTCTTAGTAAGTTAGGCCTACCACAAATTACAGTTTGAGTTTTTTTCTATAAAAAGATGATGATAATGGTAATTATGATGATGATGATATTAACAATGAAAATAATGAAAAAGTAATAGTAATAGTAACGATAATGATATTAAAGAATTTGATAAAAAATACTTCTAATACTTTTACAACAATGTATTACTACGTAACTTCTGCAATGTAGGCCTATATAATTATATAGCCTATATATTTGTTAATATTTTTTAATAACAATTGAGTTACAGCAATAAATATTTGTCTTAACTGTTGTTGCTTAATTTTCAAACTTAGCAATCCTTAGAGTAGAAAGAGTTACAAATATGTGTGTACCTCCTGACTAGTCTGCAAGCACAGACTCAAATTTGACACTAAAGCCAATGATACCATGTCTAGAGTGAAGACTAGACTCCAAACTCTCTGGCCCGTATTCTGAAGTCGGGTTTAACTTTATAGACCACGGTCTAACTCTGTGCTAAAATTATGGGAGCCAAAAATTAGAAAAAATCTGTTTATATTGTATATTTCTTATGTTTACTTTTTTGTTTTCTTTTGCTTTCATAATGAAAAAAAAAATTACTTCAAAATACGTTGGTTATCATTCCCAGACAATTTGGGCGTCATATGAGTTCATAAATTGGATGTGTACAGTTGGGGATTTGTACCCCAATTGGCTCTCCATAGTTAAACCACAACTTTAAACCAGAGTTTAATTTAAACCCGAGTTCAGAATACGGGCCTCTAGATCTGTCACGTAGTGAATCTAGTCTCACTACTCCAGACTCCCTTATGCACTGTGTGAATTAAAAAAAAGAAAGGTCTGTGCCTTGAGACTATCCTCCCACTAGTCAGGTGCATTCATTTTTGTTATTCATTATTCACCTTCCTTTCTCCCCTGTTAGCCCCCGGCGGGGTGAGTGAGTGGGGTCCGTGGAGCCAGTGCACCGACAGCTGCGGGAGCGGTACCCAGATACGCTACAGGGAGTGCGACAACCCCGCTCCGGTCCTTGATGGCCAGTTCTGTCAGGATAGCCTCAACGACACCAGATCCTGTGAAGATAGGTGCTCTGTTGGTAAGTATACATGTACATAGGACTTGCAGAACTTCCAGCCATCACGTTTTGCCACAATTGATGTTTTTTTTTTCAACAGAATTATTGCATTACGATTTTTCTACATAATAATGATAATAATATATAACAATAATAATAATAATGCGCCAAGTCCACTCTGCAGAGTGCTCAAGGTGCATAAAGAGCTAAGAGTTAAATAAAAAAGTTTTTAGATGAATTTTGAAAGTCTCGACAGAGGTACATTTTTTATGTCTTCAGGAAGGGACATGCACAAGCAAAAGATCTTTCCCCCCAAGTTTTTTAAACTTATGGAATAATAAGGTAGCCAGAAGTGGATGAGCACAAAGACCTACTCGGTCTGTAGTAATTGATAAATGAAAGACTGTATTGTGGTGCTGATCCGAGAATACAATGAAAAGCAAGCAACAGAATCTTAAGTACACTCAGGCAGTTGGATGAATTTAATTTCAGGTCTACCTGTAACTAGACCAAGGTTAAATGTCAATTGGGGGCCAATATCTGGGGATCATGAAATACAGTTTCGCATTTACAGAGGTTTGTAGGTTGGTTTTGAGCATTTTGTTGTTAGATATGTTGTTGTTGGAATTTCCTCCTGCTTGCCATTGTGATTCCCTTTATGTCATTTTGCATCACTCCCTGGAATTTCCTAGCTACATCCTGATGGGGCCTGGTTCCTCCTTGCTTGCTGCTCCATTCACCAACAATATAGGGACAGGCCTCACTCCTTACAGGGGCTCTTGCTAATAAGGACACCAGCCCCCCCCCCCCCAACAGGAAGCAAATCAGACCAGTGAGTGATGACAAAATAAAATTTGGATATTTAGAATATACACAAATATTTAGAATGATCCTGTTGACTTTGCAGTGACTTGTCCTGATGGCTGGCTTACTGGCTATGATAGCTGCTACAAGCAGGTCCTTGGAAGTTTAGCCGACTACTCCAGCGCTAACCAGTCGTGCAACGTGCTGACCAATGACACGGGACATCTTCTCTACATCAATAACCAGACAGAGCTCGATGAGGTATAGTATAACTCGGCTCCTAATATTTCTATTTTCTATTCCTGATGGATGATATTCTCATTTTTGGTTTTAAATCTCTATTTTCTTTTCTTCTTTACATTGGGAGTAATTCAATTGAGTTCAAAACCTTATCCCAGACACAGCTGGATATACATGTGTGCAACATAGAATGTATCAGTTGAAGTCTACAAAGATAATGCTTTAATGCCAATTAGACAACAGAGAATGATATGCAAAGAGAGCAATAAGGAAGGATACTATTATACTAGAAATGAGCAATGAATAAAGAGCAGATACTACAAAAGTTGGGTAGAATGTTGATATAAATCAGAAAATGCCATCTATGCCTCAGCTTTATCCCAACTACTCTAGAATAAGTGTAGATCTCTTTTTTTTTGCTACCAAATTTCATCTTCCAAAGAGTTGTGTTTCCATTTTGAGTATCCATTCATTTCCCCTGAAGCATTGCAGTGTCCTTCTTAGAACATCCCTCCAGACCTTGAAATTCACAGGGCTTGTTTCTTAAAGATTTACAACTGCAGTAACTTTGCTATTATGGTTGCTACCAAGGAAACCTTGATCATGATTGGTTGCTGAGCCCTGTTACCACGGTAGTTGCCATAATGACAAAGTTACCATAGTTGTAACTCTTCAGAAATGGGCCCAGTTGCACAAAAGTTACTATTATGGTAACTTTGCCATCCAGTGGTAACTAGCAGGGTAACGCTGATCAACAGCCAATCAAAATCAAGGATTCCATGCAAGTTACCACTGGATGGCAAATTCACCGTAATGGCAAATTTTATGCAACAGGGCCCTGGTTCAACTTTGATTTTTATGCTGAATCCCAGCCATGGCATGTTTTCCTTCAGCAAGAAATTGATCCACATTGTGCTGCACTCGACCCAGGTGAGGTGAATGGGTACCTGGTAGGATTTATTCCTTGAGTGCTTTAGCGCCAATATGTCGTTTCAGCTACAGTCGAGGTACATGTAGTAGTGTGATACCAAATGTCAAGTGCAGTAGAATACGAATGTATATAGTAATTGGACTTTCTAAATGGGCCATATTATTTTAGGTGAGCTGGTTGTTCATAAAGCGTGGGGAGTCTGAGAGCATTGAATACCTGACCGGACTCCTGTACGAATCCAGCACCCTCTCCTTTGATGACGGCATCGGAGCTCCCGATGCGACTTCCTGGAGGACTGAAGAGGGCGCCCCGTGGGTGAAGAATTATCCGGCCGGTTCAGGAACCTGCGTCGGATTGGCATATAATGACAAGACTTGGGAGTGGAGGCTGATAAACGTTGACTGTACA
Source organism: Lytechinus pictus (assembly GCF_037042905.1). Classification (NCBI taxonomy): domain Eukaryota; kingdom Metazoa; phylum Echinodermata; class Echinoidea; order Temnopleuroida; family Toxopneustidae; genus Lytechinus; species Lytechinus pictus. The sequence goes on along the minus strand of NC_087261.1, from coordinate 18,873,550 downwards.
GATTCAATGTATTACATCTGTGAGATTACGCAGAGTAAGTTCTTTTGAAAAATAGTAGCTTAATTAAAGCCTGTCAAAAGGTTTGGTCAAGGGTTAGTGATGTATATTATACTCTGGTATCAGCTAACATTTCAAAATTACAAAAGTATAGTAGTATTGTCTAGTTTTTTTTTCAGCCATTGAAATTAAAATTTGCCATTTTTTTTAGCCATTAGCATTCAAATTTGGCATGTAGCTTCTTTCCCTGTATTTTTTTTTCTTCCATTTGAAATGGTTGTATGAAATTGCCAACATACATTATGAGCCATTTTGAGGGGTAAAATATGCCATACTTTGGCTGTATTTAAAATGACGTTCAGTCTCTAAAGGCAAAGTAATACTTTGCCTGAAAATGTGATTTTAACTGAACTTATGATCGACATCCTTTTCCGATGTTCTGTTATCTTGTAGCCGATGGCAACTGGGGTAGCTGGGGAGAATGGTCTGCCTGCAGTCAGACCTGCGACGAGAGTGCCGACATGGGGACCAGGCACAGGAACAGGACCTGTTCGGACCCAGCCCCTATCCTGGATGGGAACTACTGCGAAGGGAACAAGACCGAGTACGGGGCGTGCGGCTCACAGTGCCCTGCAGGTTAGTGGAGTTTGTTTTGAGTGGAGAGTGTTTAAAGAGTTCTAACGTATTATTGTATTCATTAATAGTATGTAATAAATGTGGTCAAGATACCTGAAGCATTGCTTGGAAATGAAAAAATTATATCAGTTGTGGCTCCTACAATCTGGAACTCGCTTCCCCTTAGCTTTAGATCTTATTACTTATTCCTCTCTCTGCTCCTATAAAGGAGCACTTATGACATATCTCTTCTGCAAATAGAAATGTAGTCTAATCAGCAAGCAATTGAATAATTTTCACAGTCAATATGTCTGTAGTTAAGTTAGCTAAGTTAATGAGTGTAGATAAGTACATACATGTACATGTAATAGGTTATGTGATGGAAAACACTTAAAGAAACTTTAGTACATGAAGGTACATGTACATTATGAATATTGAATTATTAATATCATATGCAAAAACGTAAAAACATAGGCGAAAAACACTGATTGTTACTCATCTGTAAAAACTCAAATTGCACCCACCGACATTTTTTTCTTTCAGTACATGGTAACTACTCTGATTGGATCAATGGCGAATGCAGCGTTTCTTGCTACTCATGGGACAGTGACGGGAACAGGTACGGAGGGTTCCTGAACAGGACCAGGAACTGTACCAATCCGGCTCCTCTGTATGGCGGGGATAACTGCACAGATCTCGGGGACGAGTTTGAGACAGTCAGTTGTGGGACGGAAGATGGCAACGCCTGCCCAGCAAGTAAGTTCACTATTAAAACAATGGAGTCAATGAATTTCATGTATGTAAAATCAGCTTCTATTCTTCAATTGGTATCATTTGTATATTTCTTCGATTGTTGGATATTTCCTTACAAAGTTTATGCAAATATGAAAATGACATTATCTTAACTTTGGTTGATAGAAACATGTACATGTACAGTTATTTTGCCATGGTAGGATAGATTTTATGTTTTTTTTAAATATATTTACACATATTATTCAGTTACTTTGCCATGGTGGACCTGGGCCCCGTCTTACAAAGAGTTACAATTGATCCAATCAATCTCAACTGTATGGAAATCCATCCATACCATAACTTTTTCAACAGGAAATTTGCACAATTTCCTTAATAAATAAAGCGAATCACACCGAGTCTTCAAGAAGAGCGATGAATGTATGAATATACATGTACATCTAGGAAATATATTGAATAAATTAGCTTTTGACGTTGTTGGCCGTCCATAGTTGTGATTGATCGGCTCAAGTGCAACTCTTTGTAAGACAGGGCCCAGATTTTATATGGAATTCAATATATTTACATATATTATTCAGTTACTTTTGCCATTGTGCATTGTAGGCCCAATTTGAAGTAGTGTTGATTAAATATGGTTTTACACATTCATTCCCTTAATTTGTCTATTTTTCTTTCTGTTCCAGTTAATGGAAGCTGGGGAAGTTGGAGTAACTGGACTAGCTGTAATGTGACGTGTGGAAGCGGGTATAAGGTCAGGACCAGGTCATGTGATAGTCCTAGTCCAGAGCACGGCGGTGCTGACTGTGAAGGCGATGATACGGACCTCCTTTCCTGCACCAGATTACCTTGCCCAAGTAATGATCTTCCTTCTCATTTCTTCTCTTCATCCTTCTTTCTCTCTTCCGTCCTTTTTTTCTTTCTTTCATTGTCCACTTTTACACTCATCTAAAACATACAAGGATGTTATATGAGGTATAAATGTTGTATATAGTCCATATGAATGCACAATGATCATATTGCAACAAACGTATAGAACTCTCTGCCATCAGATGTAACTCTTAAGAAAGTATATTTATGAACTAACTTTTTTTTTATTTTTTTTTTTAAACAAGTGCACATCTAGTTTCCAATAATGCATATAGCATTTCCATTTATTTGAAAGCAGGATAAAAGAGCATTGTAGATTAAATGCCTTGCTCACGGGCATAGGTGCCGCGGCCGGGATCGAACCCCGGACTTTCCATGTATAGCCAGGCGCCTTAGACCACTCGGCCACGGCACCTCAACTAATAAAAGCTTAAAAGATATCAAACTAACAGGATGTATATTCCTTAAATAATCTTTTATACTAATTTGTATAATGTTATTGTGCCTGTCCTCTAGAGTTTTATACAGTAGCCGATTTCCATTTTAATCATGTAATTTCATCAATACTGCTGTCATATTGTATTTTGATTATCGTATTTACACGCGTCGACGTATTTATGCCTGTTTTTTAAATCTTTGCTTGCTTCACTAGTTGATGGGAACTGGACGGACTGGTCTTCCTGGTCTGTATGCAGTCAGACTTGTGTGGGAGGAACTCAATATCGCACCAGAGCCTGCTCAGACCCCACCCCTATGTACAACGGAACTGAGTGTTCCGGAGATGACATCCAGTGGCAGAATTGCAGCAGTGATGTCACATGTCCAAGTAAGAAGTTCCGTATTTTTTTGGGGAAAATTTATAAAAAATGATAATAATAATGATGATGATAATGATGATGATGGTGGTGGTGGTGATGATAATGGTGACGATGGTGATGGTGGTGGTGAAGATGATGATGATGGCGGTGATTGTGATGATGAGGGTGATGATGATGGTGATTATGTTAGCGATGATGATGATGATTGCGATGGCGGGATGATGATGACGATGATGATGATGGGGATGATGTTTATGATCTTTATGAAGATGATAATTGCAGTGGTGACGATAATGACTGATGGTTGATAATGATGATGACGGAATGTAAAATGATGTAAAATAAAGTTCATACTAAATAGTTTTTGGAAATAAAAGAAGCTATTAACATTGAATTAAATGACTTAATTTTGATAATTTTGTTGTGAATTTGTTCCAGTTCATGGAGGTTGGTCTGAATGGAGTTCCTGGTCTGCCTGTAGCCTGTCCTGCGGCGGAGTTGGGACCACAACAAGGAACAGGTCCTGTAATAACCCCTCTCCGGCCCACGGGGGAAACTCCTGCCCTGCAGCCGATGACTCTGAAGAGAGTGAAACCTGTGGGAATGCTAACTGCCCAAGTAGGATATTGGCTGAATCAATATTTAACCAACAATTTCTGATATTATCTATTTTTGAAATGATAGAAGTTAACAACTTGAACCCTTCTGATTCATGCATTTCATAGTACCCTAAGGCTCACCATCCTGGGAGGATTGTAGGTCAACAACTCTATTCAAAATAAAGTGCGCTGTGAGGAAGAACTTCAACTATAAAGAAATAATTAATTGAATGATGATTCCTAAGCACATATATGTAGGAGAATAGGGATACATGTAAATCACTTGTAGTATGGATAAGTCAGATCACAGAAGTATATTGTATAAGGGAGGTTTGTAATCTCTGACAAAGAAATATTGATAATATATGATGTATCGTCATTGTTTACTTCAATATGATTTGTTTTAGCACAATATATAATTTTCCTTTATTTGTTTGTTGTAAATGTGGAAAGGGATTCATTGAATTGCAATTTAATGACATCATGATTTAAAAGTAAACATAATGCATATGAATATTCATGAAATTAAATTGATTTTGATTTCATTTTAGTTGATGGAGATTACAGCAGCTGGGGATCTTGGTCAGACTGTTCCATTAATTGTGGGGAGGGAGGAGTAAGGTATCGTTACCGGGCGTGTGATAATCCCGAACCACAGTACGGTGGCGTGGACTGTGACCTCAATGACCTCTACCTCCGACAGTCATGTGATTCTACTGTGAATTGCACAGGTGAGATATATTTATTTGTTCATTTACTCACTTATTCATTAAGTTTCATTTATGCAGGGTGACCTAATCAATAATTAGAGCAATGTTTACTATGAGCCCTGCACATGAATGTAACATGCATGTCAGATATATAAAAACAAATAATGCACAGGTGAGAATGCGTTAGTGGCGATGCATCACACTTAAGAGCATTATGTGATCAGCACAAAATGCTTATGCTGAGTGTGTTGCATTGCATAATGAATACCTGAGATGCCTGCAACGTTATCACCGATGAAATACTGTGCATTATTTGTTTTGTGAAACTGGTCGGTTGTATAAATTCATAGTGGAAAATTTGTCCAAATCCCTCCAAATATCCTTGGATCAAATCGACCAAACGGCCGCATCCGTTTTCTCATCAATGAGCAATTATTGTCGAAGTGATAGTGAAAAAAACCCAACAATAATCCACTGAACTTGTACTTGTTTCAAATCAACTGAAGACCTTCACATTTTTTTACTAGTTTGCCAAAATGTATGTGTGGATTTGTTGGATTTCTTGAGTAAGAATTATACTTGAATGAATTCTCTTGGTTTATTTTTTGTAGATGAAAGAGAGGACTTCTACCAGAACAAGCCCACCTCACAGAGCAGCACAGCTTCTGGCGGCGACTCTTCACGCGCCGTAGACAACGACTTCAACTCCAATTTCTCCAGCGGCTCCTGCATGGAGACCGATGTGGAGCTCAATCCCTGGTGGCAGGTTGATCTCGGCGGGGTGTATCAGGTCCGATCTGTATCTATCTACGTCAGGAGCGATGATTGCCTCGATTGTAGTGAGTATCCACACGTAAAGGAAAGATGCTAGGAAATGGGTAACTTGTCAATAGTCAGAGCGATGTCCTTCATGCAGGAATCCTGCGTGCAACTTTTCGTCATTATAGTTTATACTATCATTTCATCATAGAGTGGGGAATGTGGGAAGCTGAAATGAATAATGCATGGCTCCTTTATAACAGGATTCTTGATAAAAGATATGGCACAGACTTTCAACAAGTCGCCTAAAGATGAAATTAGTATTATCCCACTACCTCTCTGATCCTCTGCAGATTGTTCATCCAAAGTGTCTGTCTTCCTCCGCTAGTCCTTTTTCTGTCCACTTAAGAGAAAATATATTAACGTCTACCAAACTATGAAATAGCAACCGAATGTCACACATATATTTTTGTCTCGTTTTTCTTTCCCCTTGTTCATCAGAAATTCAAGATTTAACAGTTTATTGTCTGGAAATACAAAAATCTTGCCTCTGATGGCAATAAATGTACATTACTCAAGTACAAACAAAGATTCAAATATTCAACAATACAGAGCATAACATGCATAAACTATATACAGACATATCCAATCATACTCTACTTTTCAGCACTCTGACACCTCCACAGAGGCACAGAACAACAGATTCAGTGAACCGCATCTGCCACCTTGTGCACGTACAGAAAATGTAGCGCCAAAAGAATTTTTTTTTTCCTCAAAAGATAACATTATTTCTGTCTTTCAATCTAACCAGCTTGGACACTGACTCCTCTTGTGGTTCGGCTTGGTGTCAGTTCTACACCCAAAGAGAACATGCGATGCGGTAACATTGTGGAATCGTATTCGTCATCTGTGGTTGACGTGAGCTGCGACCTGATGGCCGGTAGATATCTTAGCATTCAGAACGATGATGACACGGAGACTTCGCTTTCGTTCTGTGAGGTGGTAGTCGATATAGGTGAGTCTTCTGTGATCTAAAGGGGAGTATTTCATAAAATAATTGGTCAGTGTTTTTCACTGATTGTGTATTATAAGCTACTGAAATCCTTGCATCTGATTAATCCATCATCCACAGGATAAAGATATGAAACAGAAGCTGATTTTATCTTATTTTTCCTTTAGGTTCCTATGCCTTCTTTGACGGATCGGCCAACGTCACCTTCAGCAAAGCCCAGGCCGAGTGCTACCAACACGGAGCGGAGCTGGCCACACCCGATGATCTCCTCGACATGTACGACAATGGAGACGAGTCGTGTGACTGGGGATGGGCGTCTGACGGGTCTGTGAGGCGTGTTGTCCAGTCGTCCTCGGAATGCGCTGCCAATGGCTCAAGCGGAGGGGTGGTTGACAAGGGTGCATCTGCCCAGTCCGGGGAGTGGGGTGTCTACTGCATTCAGAGAAGTAGGTTCTTAATCCATCTTTTTGTTTCTTAAATACTTGAATTAAAAAATTGGTATTTAATCCATGTTTAAAACTAGGTTTACATGTTTCATCCACTAATTGTGCTTTTGAGAAGAAAACACGTGGACAAATGATATGCCATTGCTCGCCGTTTAATTCCGTACGAGGCATCAAAACACAGAGGCAATATGCCTAAATAACATAAGAGGTGATAAACCTCAAAACAGTCTGAACAATGTCGTAAGACATAACGAAAAACTACATCTGTGGCATCCTATTAATTTTACTGAAAGATATGGTCACGTGATCGCCAGGAAGGGTAGTAACTCCTCCCTGGGACTGTTGATCACGTGACCCACCCGCAGGATAGTAGTTCCCACGGGTGTTTCCCTAAATCTTGGTAAACAACATCTTTGGAGCATATACTTTGATATCAATATTGGTGATCTGTCAGGTTTCAAACAAATTGTTTCTGAACAAAAACCTTCTACACTTCTAAAGCAATGTATCATGACATGCTCCTCCTTACCATTTACATATAAAAGTCATAATTAGCCACATAATGCTCTATGCTGCCTGTCCTTAAGTCCTACCCAACCTCCCAGCCATATTGTAGGCCTAGTCACTTTAATATGACTATCTGGACGGTGGACTTCTTTAAACCTGAGAATATAATATGTATGACATATAAAAGTATACCTCTATCCTATGGCCATCTATTCAACAATGTTGTATATCTGCCTTCTTGATAAACTCGTAAGTGCCCTGCCCAACCTTCCAACCTTATGCAGGCCAAAAAAGTTACCTCCAGATGTCCTTGTTCCTAATCTAAAACATAAAATCATAAAATAATTCAATATCTCTCCCAACCTCCCAACCATGATGAATGACTGTCTAAATTCTGCCCAACCTCCCAGCCTTAATGCAGAAATCAATGTCTTTCCAACCTACCAACCATGCTGATCTACTGTCGTAACTCTGCCCAACCTCCCAACCATGATGACTGACTGTCTAAATTCTGCCCAACCTCCCAGCCTTAATGCAGAAATCAATGTCTTTCCAACCTACCAACCATGCTGATCTACTGTCGTAACTCTGCCCAACCTCCCAACCATGAGATGTTTAATAAGAATATCATAAATCGTGATACACAAAATTTCCTACACATGGTAATTCTCAACAGTAATTCAGCTCTACGCATGGACTAAGATATCAGCTTGTATGGTAACATATGTGCTAAAGTCACCGCTACACTGCATTGCCTCAGAAATATGCAACCCCCTTAACGATCCCGTGACTAAATTCTGTATTAACGCCGGGTCCTCCCATCCCGATAATATATTACCAATGTACCTGGGTGGGAGTGGAGGGGAAAAATTTGTTGCCTCGAAGGAATTTCAGACTGCAATGGCTTTATTACGTGCACACGTTACTAGTATATTCCACAACGCACATGTTTCCCGCTGTGATTAGATCACATGTTATCCGGTTAGTGATCACATGCACAATCTGTATCGATTTGGACTTTTACACATTATATTCCTCTATGAACCTAACACTTGTTTCTCTCAAAAATTTACTGATCACTGAAAATGATCATTACCTTTTGAGAAGAAAACACGTGGACAAATGATATGCCATTGCTCGCCGTTTAATTCCGTACGAGGCATCAAAACACAGAGGCAATATGCCTAAATAACATAAGAGGTGATAAACCTCAAAACAGTCTGAACAATGTCGTAAGACATAACGAAAAACTACATCTGTGGCATCCTATTAATTTTACTGAAAGATATGGTCACGTGATCGCCAGGAAGGGTAGTAACTCCTCCCTGGGACTGTTGATCACGTGACCCACCCGCAGGATAGTAGTTCCCAAGGGTGTTTCCCTAAATCTTGGTAAACAACATCTTTGGAGCATATACTTTGATATCAATATTGGTGATCTGTCAGGTTTCAAACAAATTGTTTCTGAACAAAAACCTTCCACCCAATTAATAATTTTTTTTTTTTTTTTTGTTGTTGTCATAAGTCGCATGATTCTGGAGCATACATGAACTTGTCATGCTTGCAAATAAAGCTACCTAATATATTGGCATGGAGCTGCATTAAACACTTAACCTCACATGAATGGATGCAAAATGCCTATAAAAGGACGTTCCTTCTAGGGTAAACTAAAGCAAACTTCTAGTTGATATAATCATCTCAGGACTAAATGCATATAAGATGGAGGATACTGAGCACAATGGCCTGGATAAGGCATTACACACCATTTACAAACATTATCATGTAGCCCTTACAGCAAAACCTTCCAAAGACCATCAGTATCCTTTCAAAGAGTATAAACAAAACAGTATATTTTGCTCTCCTGTCTTAATTATCGTCCTTTCTTTCCCAGTTCGTTTTCGGTTCTCAAATTTATGCACGTCACCACAGGGACAGCCCCGTCTTGCGATTTCTGATCAACTAAGCAATTCCAAGAGTAAATAATGTATTGTACAACTACAATAAACAGGCTTTACCAAGCTGATTCATTCGAAAGAACTGGTTTGTCATAATTGACCTATACACTCTCCCGTGCAGTCCCTGCTTCTCACCCCTAAAATATGAAGAATAAAAAAGAATTGTTCGTCTATCTATTCATTCTATTCAGTTGTTCTTTCTTTCTTTTTACTTCCAAGTGTTATTATCCTCAATCCAGACACGTGCATATCATTATTGATAATAGCAAGGTAGTACTGTTGACGGTGCCCTTCACAAAGCCCGTAAAATGAAGTATGTACATAAACGACTAGAAACAATAAACGTAATAACACTAAGATACATTACAAAAGAAAAAAAACCTTGCCAGAAGCCTCGAGTTCTCAAAATGTTTCTCAAGCTCGTCTCCTCTCCATATCTAAACAAATCTTGCTTCCCTTGCTGCAGTTCTGAAACTGTCAATGAGAATGTCTGAACCCGAATCAGAGAGGTGCACTCTATCTCTATTGAAGAGGCTGTGGATTGTGGGGTCAAATTCATGTTTGATGATGGTGGTATCCGACATCCTGGCTAGTTTCCTCCTAGCGTATTTGTTAAGAGACTTACGAACTCCATCCAAGGCCTCCTGTGAATTAGAGCCTTGCTTGCGACCATAGTAGAAGAGCCGCGGTAAAATACCAGACCAGGTGATATGGGTGTGCGGCATTCTCGTGCGTAGATCTTGGATGGCTGTGTCAATTGCCATCCTGTACCGGCAGACATCATACTGTCCGATGTCATTTGATCCTAAGTGGACAATAGCTAATGCAGGAGGAGTGCCGCATCTCAGCCGGTTAGAGACCATCCTGGGGAGATCCTGGAGCGTGGTGCCGCCTTGCCCATGCCAGCGGACCACGATACCTCGCTCTCCAAATTGCTGATAGTTGCGTTGTGAAGCTCGTTCTTTTGCTCTTCTGACCAGGCTATCCCCTACAATCCAGATCCAGTTTCCAGTCCCCTCTGCAATAAAAAAATGAGAGTTCCCGGAAGTAACATGTTCTACCCATGTACACATGCCCAGTGCACTGACATCTTTCTTGTCATATTACATTTATAGCTGATTGGCTATTATCTCTGTTATTGTACTTTGACAACTGATTGTAGTTAAGTTGATAAGTAGGTTAGGATGTATGATGTAAAGAGCTTTGAGAAAGTTTGAAAGGCACTATATGAATATTGAATTATTACTCATTATTGTCATCATGAACTTGGATATCCGTTCACACACAAAGGGTAATTACAAATATGCACCCTATGCAGTATCCAATTGTCTACATTGTTATTAGCCGGCTAGATATATCTTTATTATTATTGTGTTACTTCTGCTTACATACATGTTTAGACAAATTACAAATGTGCTCCCCATGTAGAAACCCACTACTCGGCTAATTGGATTCTACCTTTATTATTATTGTATAGTTATGAATAAATGTAATAATACGTGGATGAAACTGCGACCAAGTATAGCGAATTATAAGTATGCTTCCTGAGTAGTAACCACAGGAACCATCCATAATTGTTTGCCCATAGCTTACATAACCTTCCCACATAGTTAGCTGTGGTAGTTACAATGTCGCAATAGGTCACCTTATGTAACGTAGATAGGCACCACTACGCCATCTACCCATGGTCATAATTTGCTCGGGAGGTATACCCTTTAGGGCTGCCATTGTGGCTGCCCCAATGCGAAAGGAGTGTGTTCCATATTGGTTAGCCCCGGCCCCCGACACAAACAGTGCCTTCTTCAATACTGCATTGAACTGATACCTGGAAAGGGGGGAGCCATTCATATAGCAGAAAAGTGGCCCTCTCCCTTTAGGCCGTACCCGTAAGTACGTCTCCATAGCCTTGACAGGGCATGTGCCCTCTGTCTTATTTTCTTTGATTTTAAGCGTGGTACCCCTCCCGTATTGGTCTGTCTTTGAAAATCTAATCTGTACCAACATGAATTGTGAATTTTCTTCCTGACCCCATTGGATATCATCTATAGCCAATATCTTCCTCCCATCATCACTCTGACTCTGAACCGTGAATTCTCCAACCCTCAAGAAGCCAAAGAAAGCCAACAAAAATGCCGCTTGAAACATTATTGACTCATACCTCGAGATTTGCAGCCGGCACGCCTGGGCGTTTGCCCTCTTTGTTTACCCACTGTTGATGAATGGGGGCAGGGCCCCTTGCCGAACGTGGAGAACCACCCCCTACTACGTGGAGGAGCCACAACTCCCCATTTATCTCCGCCCAGGAACCCCCTGTGGCATGAAATCGGTGCCGAAATTCTATATCGTAGTCCCTCCAACCATATCCGTAGTAGCGTGAAGCAGCAGAACGAATGAGGTGACAGTACTTCAGAATTTCATGAGTGTGTCGTGGATTTGCTGCCAGATAGACGCTCATGTATATTAGGAAGGCATTTGTCCAAATTTCAATGGACATGATTTTGTTTTTGGAGGGGGCATTGTAGGGCTTTAACACCCATTTTCCTTCCTCCTCGGCTATTGCCAGATTAGTTCTCTGTTCTGCTGCTTCGCGCAGTGTGTTGGAGGCTACATCTTGGGCGTTAACTAACAGATTTAGATTCACATACTCCCCCTTCCAAATCTTTTCTTTTATGCTTTGGGGAATAGATACACCCAGTGTGTCACCTACAGGGTTTAACGGGGAATGGTGAGGGTGGTGATAGCCTCTATTCATGTTCTCTGTGTTAGGTCTACGTTCTGTATTGATTATGGTTTGGTTATTTGGCCCTGTGGCCTCATTATCATGGACACAGTGTGAATTTTGAGTTAGGTCGGTTCTTATCTGAACACTAGGAGGTACAATTGCGGGGAAGGATGATGTGAATGGGGTCTCTCGTACCATCCCAGACTGACTTCGTTCTCTAATATTGTGCGATTCGTGACCTGTAATGTTATTATTAGTATGGCCAGGTACGCAGAACGAATCTGTATGATCTTGTATTTGTACTGACATGTATTCAGGTCGAGAAGGCTCACCTGCGGTATTATTACTAGTGCTGGGCCTGGGACAACTCTGAGTCTGACCCTGAGTGGATGGTAATTGCAGCACAGGCCCTTGTGAAGCTGCTGGCCTCTTATTAGCTGAACGGCTGGGTGAACGGCCGGATGAACGACCCTGCTCAACGTCAATGGGTTCTGGCGCTGCTCCTACTGCAGTGGCTGCGGGGGCTTGTCCGGGCTCATTCCCCGTCGTACTCGTAGGCCTACCGCTTCCCGGTGGAGCTAGCGTCCGAGTTGCGTGTGAGGCAGCTATCGTTTTTGTCTGGCGGGTGCCTCGACTTCTACCTCGTTTTGCCCGAGAACGCGTCTGGGCCGGTTCAGTGGTGGCCTTTCTCCTCTTCCCCATTGTTTTCCGATTCTGTTCGATTATGGAATGACTAAAATAGAAGACAAATATCGCTATTTCGTCGTTGGGGAAAACAAAAACGTTGCGACCTCCTAAAAATTTGTTTCCTCGAAGGAATTTCAGACTGCAATGGCTTTATTACGTGCACACGTTACTAGTATATTCCACAACGCACATGTTTCCCGCTGTGATTAGATCACATGTTATCCGGTTAGTGATCACATGCACAATCTGTATCGATTTGGACTTTTACACATTATATTCCTCTATGAACCTAACACTTGTTTCTCTCAAAAATTTACTGATCACTGAAAATGATCATTACCTTAATTAGCACATACTTTGAGATAGGTCCTATGCATAAATATTGAGATTTATCTCCAAGCTTTGCATATTGTACCATTTCCAAATGTTAAAATGAAAGTTCTTTATAATGACATTTGGGCCAATAGCTTTAAGTTTATTTAAGAAACAGGCGTGAAGATACACGTATATGAGCAAATTATCAACTTCTCGCTAGTAGTTAAGCAGTCTGTTAACATTTATTGAGAAATTTGCAACTGTTTTTTCCAGTGTACAGGTCAAGGAAAAATCTTTTTAATGAGCAACTAGTAAGCTAGATCTTAATATATGCGTTAAATAGCAACTTAAATCATCAGTTCTACCTAAATTGCAGTCTGTTTACATTCATTGAGAAATTCATCATTGTTTTCTGTTGTACAGGTGAAGGAAAGAATCTTATTGGGCTACTAATAAGTGACGTTAGTTTCAATGCCTCGTCATCACAACCTGGCCTGGATCCAACCAAGGCTAATGTTTATAATGAGAATGACACTCTAGGATGGGTGCCTCAGAACTCCACAGATGGAGAATGGCTTGAGGTTGGTATCATTTTGTGTTGTTTATTGCATGTTTAATGATTTGTTCACTCATACACCCATTCGTTTGTTGATTGATTAATTGTTTGATTGATTTGCTCATTATTTCTTCATTCATTTGTTCGTTCACTCATGCATCCATTTATTTGTTTATTGATTAATTGTTTGATTGATTGATTCACTCATTCATTCTTTCATTCATTTATGTGTTTGTTAGTTCTTACACTCATGCATTCATTCATTTGTTTATTGATTGTTTGATTGATTGATTGATTTGCTCATTAATTCATTCTTTCATTCATTCTTTCATTTGTTCACTCATGCATCCATTCATTTGTTTATTGATTAATTATTTGAATGATTGATTCATCGATTCGCTCATTCATTCTTTCATTTGTTCGTTCATGCATGCATGCATCCACCCATTCATCCATCCATCTGTCCATCTATTTATTCATCATTCATTCCTCAATTATATATAAGTTTTCTATATTTTGTATTGTACAATGCCTACTTAGCTTGTTGTACGCGAGCAAATGAGAGGCTAAATGTCAAACATTTGTACCGTTGCACACGTACTGTCCAAACTGTACCATCCACAATGTACCGCTGAACGGGTCAGGAAAAGGTGACGTCACTATAAATTATGATTCAACGCATTGCATGCACTTGGTAAATGCAGGTGCAATACGCATAGGCCCGTATTCTGAAGTCAGGTATAACCTAGACCATGGTCAAACTCATTGCTAAAATTATGGGAAGCCAAAAGTGTCAACATTTTTATTAAGTTGATTGTTTCTTATGTTTACTGCACTCTTTCCTGATTCATCGATGGTGAAGACAATCATCTATTTATATTTCCTAGATAATTATGAATGATTTGAGAGCCAAATGAACTGAAATATGATATCTCTACTGTTAGTGATTTATGAAACAATTGGCTATCCATACTTAAACCACAACTTTAAACCTGAGAATATTTTAAAGTCAATATTTAATTTTGTATATAGTGTATATACATTTGTGTTACAGTGTTTATATCCATATAATTTTATAGAATTTTGCTGATTATTTTACTCTTCTTATATCATATTACCCTTGTATAAAATTTTGATAGGGGTCTACATTTTACAAGCTTTGCTTTTTAGTAGGCCCCTCCACTTTTTTTCATTTCATTTCTACGTTTCAATCCTGCATGTGTTATGCATTTTTTCATTGTAAAAATGATTTATTACGAAATGTACTTTGATGATTGTGGAATATGAATATATCAATAAAACCCGACTTCAGAATATGGGCCATAGGTCTAGCTTATTGGCTGAAATGCACATTGCTGCTACAGATCAGATGCACGTTTGAAAGGATTTTCCTTAATTTATTCATATTTTCGCTAACTTCTGAGACGTTGTACAACACAAATATCAAAACTTCTTATTCATGCAATGGTGCGACATTTCGGATTTGGTGAAAGAAAGAGGCACTCTATTCAACTCGGATACGCCTCGTTGAATAGAGCATCTTTCTTTCACCTTATGCAAAATCTCACACCATTACACTCATGCCTACATGTACATGTATTTGCTATTTGTATATTGTTTTGTATTTTTTTAAACAAAATTTTGTCATACATGTATGCAAAGAAGATTCCAGTGAATCGATTCAGTTCAAATCATCATTACTATTCATTCTCATCACACATCGCAATCTCTGTACCTTGCTTCCTATTTACCTTCAGATTGATTTTGGTCAGTACATAGCACTGACTGGTGTGGCCACGAGAGGGCGCCCTTGCTGTGATGGCCATGTGACCGGTTACTATCTCAAGTATTCTAGTGATGGTGAGAATTGGAGTTACTACGGCTCGGGTGCAACAAAGGTAAACTTAAAGCTGTGTGCATGGTTCGTAAGCATAGTACACTTCCTAATTTCTAGACAGCTGGCAGCCATCCGCTTTGAGGAGTTTTTAAACATTTTTTAAAAATATCTCCTCGTACACAGACAGCTCGCGATCGTGCAGCCGCCATTAGGGGGTTAACAATGCCAATCTCCCCGACGGGGCTCATTGATTTTTGTCTTTATTTCATTAAAAATATATAAAAAGAACTGGACCAAATAAAGATTATTATTCCGTTTTGGCCTGAAATGCACCAAAACGGGACAAAATAAAGGACAATAAACAGTGACTTACTTCGGCTGTCATGCAACTTCACTTCCCTGGTTTATCCGAACTTAATACATAAACATATGGCCATTGAGTCCCTGTACAGATCGAGTTACAACTTCGGTCTCTGTAATTGGTGAGTGGAACCAACGGAGTTCAGCGGAATTATAACAGAGACCGAAGCTTTTGGTCTACCTCATTTCATGTATTAAAATCTACACCCATTCAAGATCCTTATGTTCCTCCACTTCCAGTTCTTGCGTTACCCCCCAATTTTCAAAGGGGGGGGGAATCATTTGTCCATTCATCCTCTAAGTTATGGAGCAGCCTTCCTTGAAGACATTAAGAAATGTTTTATTTTAACCTCTGAAGCTTAAAAAAACAGCTTGAAAAATTATGTTCATTTGGCATTATTGTGGAAATTGTGTTGTGTACCAATGTCAGGTCAACATTTTTTTTTTCTCATGGTTATTTCTTTAAAATATGTAGTTATGTCTCACTTTGCGGAAACACTAAGGGAAGTTATGCATAGATACTATAAATAAACACAAGAGCACGCCATCAACTGCGTTTAAAGATGTCTGTAATTTATGTACTGTTTAATAAAGTATCAACCTGGGCCTGTATTATAAAGCTTAGTGATTGACAGTGGAATAGATTTCTAGGATTGATCATAACCAATGAATCAAACATGGAAATCAGCCCATGATCAATCACTAACCTTTAAGTTACAGGTGTGGTGTATGGGTACGCAGCAAACTTAATACTCTGAATGCACTGAGCACTGAAAGGCAGCTCGAGCTAAAGCTGGCCGGGGTAATAATAATAGTGCACCGTGGAATAGATTATGTTGATGTAGAAGGGGCTTTGTAAATGCCTGTCATTATTATTATTATTATTATTATTATTTTTGTTATTACATGTATTTTAATTATTATTATTATTTTTTTATTATTACATGTATTTACTTATTATCATTAGTATTATTTAGTTATTATTATTAATGTTGTTGTTATTATTAGCTTTATTTTTAAAAGGAACTTATCTTTTTAATGTGATAACTTTAAAAAAATGTTTGTATATATTTTACACCAGCTAATTCAGGGTAACATGGACAGTACTTCCGTTGTCCGGCATAGCTTGGATCCCTTAGAAGGTGTGAGGTACGTCAGACTGGAACCAAAGACATGGAACAATTCAATCTCTCTCAGGGCAGACTTCTATGGAGCAGTCCAACCAGGTATGCTTGACCAACAGAGGTTTAGAGGTCAATTTCATCTGGATGATGAGTTTGTTTGAATATAAGCCCAAAATTTGAGAAAGATATTGATGAAGTTTTTACATAATTCAAAGAATAATATTGATAGAAATTGATTTCTATAGTTTAGATAGATGTGCAGCTCCAACATTATGACTTGTGATATAATTTTTTTTGCCATCTTCTTTGTAATGCAGTCGTTTGGTGCATGTGATGAGATTTATCTGGGGGTGCCTCTGAGCCCCCTGCCCCATGTGCAATTAGGGTTAACATATCATAATGAAGAAGAGTAATGGCAACATATTATGTTATGCAGGGCCCACTGGGAGAACAGTTAATAAGAGCTGGAGTGGCTACCCCAGGTGAATAATTATTCAGTTTCAGGTTTATTTATTCTCATTACCAACAAACAGTAGACAAAAAACAAAAAAATACAGTTATAACAATTGAAATGTAATAAAGAAACATGTAATTCTTATTACTAGTATTATGCCTATTATTGTTATCATAATAAAAAATTATCTTAACAAAATAAGATATTTTTCATTTCTCTTTTTGTTTGTATCTTCAGTGAATGGAGAGTTTGGTTCATGGGGAGAATGGGAGTCCTGCTCAGTGGCCTGTGAAGGAACAGGAACACATCGTAGGACCAGGTCTTGTGATAGTCCAGCCCAGCAAGGAAATGGTCTGAGATGCCAAAAGAATGAGTTCCAGGAACAGATACTCGGTAGGATTTTTTTTAAATTTTTTTTTTTACATATTGTTATTTTTTAAATGAAGTTTTAATACATATGCAAGTAAATTATCTCACTTGTAAGTTTAAGAGTATATTTCAAAGGACAGTGCCTGAGAATTATCAATGGTTTATATGCCGGAAACATGATGATGATGATATTGATGATGATGATGTTGATGATGATCATTGTGATGTTAATTATGATGTGATGATGATTATGATGTGAATGATTCTGTTCAGTTGAATAGTGGTGATGATGATTACGAATAATGCTGCTGCTGATGATGATGATTATAATAGTGATGATGATGATGAATGAAGAAGTATAAGATGATGATGAGGATGATGATGATACTAATGATGTTGATCATAATAATAATGATGATGAAGATTAAGATGGTGATGATGATGATACCTAGAAGTTCACTGTCTTACAGGTATAATCCACCACTATCCAAAGACTCTAATTTCAAGCTATTTTCATTTTTTTTCCCTCAAAGCTGACCCGCTCCATTTCTTCAGAATGAATGCAAACAGCAAATTAGGAGCGGAACACACCGTCTCCTACAATGTCAGCTCTGCTGAAGACTGTGCCATCTTATGTGCCAAAGAGGAGATGTTTGTTTGTGCTTCATTTGACCTTGGCGCAGATTCGGGTGAATGTATTCTCAGCAACGTCTCAAATTCGTTTCACGACGAGAGTCTGAGCATTGACGCCAATTATGACTACTATGAATTAGGTAATTATTGATTTTGATATTGTTTCCATTATTGATCGCATTTCTGATACATCACCCAAACAAACTTCTGTATTCTGCTGACTGTATGTTTGATGTTGTATTTGAGGTAACTTCTGTCGGAGTCTATTGATCATGTTCTATATCAGAAACCTTGTACAGTACTTCAAAACTTGACGTGGGCCCCGTCTTACCAAAAGTTGTGATTGATGCGATCAACCTCAACTATATGGATGTTCATCAATGCCACAATTACGTTTACCGACAGGAAGCTTGCAAACATATATTTTTGTCAAATAGCACACTGTTCTGTCAAGACAATCTTGAATCTTTGAGTATACATAATATCTAGAATGCATTTTGAACAAACATGCGTTTTTTACGGTGGTGTTGGTGGCGTTCCATACATGTAGTTGTGCTTGATCGGATCAGTTTCAACACTTTGTAAGACGGGGTTCAGAAGCGAATTTGAGGTTAAATATCCTAAACAAATAGTTAGTTTTTTACATGTATAACATTGTGTTTCAAACAATTTTGTGAACTTACATGATATACATGTACATTAGATTCAATGCGATGTTGTTTTTAACCTTTTTTTACCAGATTATTCCTCTTGCAACGTCCACTACATCGTTTCCAAGGCAAGGGGCAACACCCCTAGCGACGGAATCTATCAGGTCAAGATCGGGGTTACTGTGAACGATGTTTACTGTGACATGAGCAGGGATGGTGGGGGCTGGACCCTCGTTCTCACTCAGGCAAGCGCCAGCGGTTGGTCCAGCTTGACCACAAGATTACGCAACATCAATAGTCCTTCGCTGACTTCAGATTACTCCATCCTCTCCAAGGGTGACACCATTAAAGATGGCGGAAGCGGGACGACTTTTAAGGTGGGGAATGAGGATGTCTTTCTCTAAAAAAAATTGTTATCAGTAAAACTAAAGTGCTGGAGATTTGTGACAATGTACTTGCAGTCAATGAGTTTCATTTCAGGAGCTTTTATCACAATTTATGACTTGCCATGAAAAAAGTTTTATAAGACAGACATTGTGGAATATGTCTGTATCATACATGTATTATGTAATAAAACCCCAACTGTTCTTAGACTGAGTCATGCATGTATTATGTTTACCAGAAAAAGGCCCAAAATACTTGCATTTACTTTCAGTACCGTTTGACAAGTTTTTTTAACATTCATACTTGAAGAGCTCAAACTATTTTGGAATTGCATTTACAGATTGTTAATGTTGCGCCCAAATGGATCATACAAAATACATGTCAATTAGGAGTAAAAAAATATTTAGTGATTTTCATTTTGATTGATTCTTTTCTTTTTATTTATTAAAAGAATGTTCAGATGAAGATAATCAGTAAAATATTTTGATGTCCATGTACATGAAAGTCCATTTGACCACCCTACCTCCTTATGAGCACTATATACATGTAGGAACCTGCATTTATTTTTAACTCTCTTGTGTAATTTTCCTACCGTTCTAGTATCGTCTAGAGTCCATTGAGCGAGGGCGATGGGGTGGCATCTGGGAGGTTCCTGCCAACTACAGCTTCACCAACAACGACAATTCTCAGATCTCGACCCTTGTCGAGATCTTCGACTCCTGGCATGCGGACAACTCTTCTCTGCAGCACGTCATGCCCTGGCTCACTTCCAACCAGTATGCCCTCCTCCGCGCTCACAACGACACCGGCACCACGTCTCACTGGGCTGGAACCATCGTCTGTGACTGCGCCGACCTGACTTGGAGCCCCTATACCAGTTGGTATTCCGCAGACGAAGCTGCCACCACAATGGCGCAGACTACAGTACAGACAACGGTGCAGACTACAGTGCAGACTACGGTGCAGACTACGGCAGCCATGACAACGCAAGCTAGTATGACCACCGCTGCCGGTGGAGGAAGCCGTAGGAGACGTGACGTTGATCCATCTCGGGAAGGAGACGAAGATTTTGAAGATTTCAAATATGCCATGCAGATCGGAGAACAGGAGATGAAGAATCTTGAGAATGAATTGCTATCAAGGAGAAAGAGGTCATCTGCCGTGAGCTTTGGCACCGTCTGGTACTGGATGCGGGAAGATCACTATGGTATGTTGATATTGTACCCTCTCCTTCTTGTTGTGTGTGGTCTATTTGATTATCACATCTCCTGATTGGAAACCTTGAGTTTCTAAGTCAGGTACTTAATGTGAGGTGCTCGAGAGCACATGTACTATCAATTGGCACACCTTGGGAGCATTTCATCAACATGTTTGTCTGACAAATTGTCAGATCTGACATCTTTCCTTGATTTTGATTGGCTGAGAAGCACAGTTACTATGGTAACTGTCGGATAAAATGGGACTTGTCGGATAAAGTCTTTCATAAAACGCTCCCCAGTTGTCCTCTGAGTATAATCCATCTACGTAATGAAGAATTTTTTTTATAAAACATGTATACCTTCAGGAAATACACAATTTAAATGCAACTTTTTCACTAATTACATTAAAAAACACCCCAGATTAATTATTGTGTATTTTGTTTTTTGCAGCATTTAGACCATCAATGGAATTTGACATGAGCGGACGCTGCAGTTATGACACAGACATCAAGAGCTGCAGTGACCCTTGCTCTGAGAAGGTTGTTCCCGCCTCCAAAAGCAAGATGGAAGGAACTCTGAAAGCACTTCCGACTCTCTCCAATGCCAGGGATGGAGCGGAACACAAGTGTGCCATCTCCCTTGACGAGAACTACGTTGATCTTGGTGATCAGACCGAGTCTTGTCTCTACGACCCCAGCCTCTGCAAGCAAGGCCTGACTCTTGCGTTCTGGACGATGCTGACACCTGACAACACCGTGGACGAAACAACCGATGTCATCAGCTCTGCCGGTCTGGAAGTATCTGTATCCTCAGAATCCTCCAACCTCCAGCTCAACCTCGCTCTCAACGACGACTACTACTACAGCCTGGCCAATGGAAGCATCCCGGAATCTGAGTGGTTCCATGTGATGATCACCTACAAGAGAGGCAAAGGCTTGCGTCTTTACTTGAACGGCGATCTTGCCACGAGCCAGGAATCATCAAGCACAGCTGCGGTTGCCCTCAGTGACAGTCTCACCAATGTCTACCTGGGTGGGGACTATGAGAATGCTACAGCATCGGCTTACGATGTTGCTGTGGTCCTTAGTGATCTTCAGATTTTCTACAGGAGGTTCTCTACGATGAACGCCAAGCTCTTCTATCTTGGTAAATATAGAATTTTGGGTTTTCATGTGAATTCGACATTTATGTAACATTCACTTGTAACTCTTGATGAAACTAATTTCTAAAGTTGTTTGGAATAAGATCAAACTTTCATTTATTCTCATCTTGTGAAATGACCATAGAATTCATTGTTTCATCCTAATTCATATTATTACACTTTATTGAATATTATTAACCGTATCAGACATCTGAGCAGGGCAACATTAATACATGTACATTGTTGCCTGCTTAAGACTGGAATCAAATTGCCGGTCAATAAGTTTCCAATTGTTTATCCACGGACCCAATTTATTGCCCGCTCAGGAAAGTCAAAGAGAAAATGCGTGGAAATGCAGAGGGCAATAAGGCAGAGCTAACATAAGGGTATTCTAGGCGTTTTTGTACGCGTCCTTGAACCGTGCAGTGCTATACGTCACAATGTTAATCAAGTGGAGACAAAGCTGGATACTGCGTCCCCAGGCTAGGGACGCAACATTTCAATTACGTCACAATGGTAAAGTTCAGAGGCCCAGTCTGCTCAACATGACATAAGTAGATTCCCATTTTTAAACTCTAAAATATCTAAATCTTAACGATTTTTGCTCTTGATGTCTGATTTGGTTAATAATAACAATATTGACTGGCTGGGGGCAAAAGGACATATATTGCCCTCACTAAATTGATATCATCCTCGTCTACGACTCGGGCGATATAAATCCAGTTTGGACGATAAATGTCGTATCGCCCCGAGGCCAGTCAATATTGCTTTATTAATGCTTTATGAAATAAGAAATTTTTAAATGCATTTCGATGCCTATTTGCTCAATTCAAATTCTTATTAGAAAGAAGTAGAATTCTGCTTGTGTCCAGTTTTCCATTTTTGTTTTGATTTCTAATGTATCGCAAGATAAATTCAACTCTGAATGACAATTTTCTTTTGTTTTCTCTTCTTCAAATGTCAACAGGGTCCGATGCGAATTCTCAGGGAGGAACCTGCGGTGATGGTCCATGCCCAGGTAAAGAAACAAATATGAAACTTAGCAATGATCGTAGAACATTTTTTTTAACGATTGATTGCATTGACTACAATGATAATTAATCATGAAAATCAAGCGTACGATTAATCGCTAACATTTGTGTTACGGGACCCAGGGGTCCGTTTCATAAAATTTGTTATAATAACACATTTTCAATAATAGTTACAAGCTACTGAAATCCTTCAATCTGATTGACTGATAACAAACTTGTTATAGAAATTGTGCATTTGTTAATATAAACGGTCTTTGTGAAATTGAGCCCAGGGTTGTCACCTGGGATCTTTAGTAGTGGAAATTTTAACTTCTTACACCTTGCCACAGGGGTGTAGGACCTAGTGCCAGCCATGCAGGCTGATTGGAGACAGTGCTAGCTGGCGTTAACTACCATAGTGGCAACATTGGTATTCACTTACTGGAGGGAGGGATATTACACTATGACATGATGTACTGGGGGGTGTTTCATAATCATGTTCGTAAGTTAAGTGCAACTTTAAGAACGACTGGTGAACCTTTCTAAGGTGCTGAACCATCGCCAATGAACATTTTGGTGTATACCATTTCGTTCTTAAAGTCGCTCTTAACTTAGGAACAGCTTTATGAAACACCCGCCTGTTATGGAACTATGCAAGCATGTCTTGAAATACTTCTTCCTGAAGTAGTTTTTTAATGGTCTGTTTTTGGACTCTCATGATAGTACCAAGTTTGATTTAAGCATATTAATTCCCAAAGGAAATGATGTGCATTATGATTTGACTGGTGCGTAATGAGTCCTCTCAGTTTTGATGCCATGAAATAAAACATTTGTATGTATTGTTTTGAATAGCAATGTGGATCCTTGTTATGTAATAAATCATCCCCATCCCAAGACCATAGCTGATCCCGATACTTTGATGTTTATGACCGCCCAATAACTGCGCATTTTATAAAAATCTAACCAACTTTCGGTCACATGTGCCATATTTCATGACATGGTAGAGTCCAGAAAAGTACATGTAAGTTCCCTGTGATTGTACAAGAAATACACAAATTTGTCTGCTTCTATTTTGAAACAGTGCACGGAGGGTGGACCGACTATCAAGACGTCGGCTCTTGTTCCGTTGAGTGTGGTAGCGATGGTGTCATTGAGCAGTGGCGAAACTGCTCCAACCCTACACCTCAGCATGGTGGTAGTAATTGCAGTGGGAAGAGTACAAGGTTTATCAGTTGTCAAGGAGCTGCCTCATGCTCAGGTACAATTTCTTTTTTTTTGCTGTTAATTTCTATACATGTATATAGAGAGACCGGGGCCCTGTCTTATAAAGAGTTACAATTAATCCTATCAACAGCAAGTACATGTACATGTATATGGAAATCCATCAATGTCATAAGGTTTTCTACAGGAAATGTGCAATATGTCCTTCGTAAACAAACGAGAACACAGTCACCGAATTGTCGAGAAATCAATGAATAAATGGATATATACATTTATATCTAAAACAAATTTTGAACAAACGTGCATTTTATATGTTGACTTTGCTGGCTTTCCATAGTTGCGATTGATCGGATCAATCGCAACTCTTTGTAAGATGGGCCCCACGTGCCCTGTCTTACAAAGAGTTACAATTGATCCTATCAACATCAAGTATATGGAAATCCATCAATGTCATAATTTTTTTCTACAGGAAATTTGCACAATGTCCTTTGTAAACAAAGAGGAGCATACTGAATTCTCAAAGAAATGATGAATGTATGAATGTACATCATATCATACATCATAGAAAATATTCTGAAATAACATGCTTTTTAGATGCTGATGTTGCTGGCTTTCCATAGTTGTGGTTGATCGGATCAGTCGCAACTCTTTGTCAGGCGGGGCCCTGTATATACATGTATGTGACCCTTCACTCCAAAACCAACAATTAGTCATCCAAAATGAATTTTGAGATTTTTATTGAGCTTGAAAATGCACATCCTAAGCTTTAACATGATATCTTCATGTAATGTGTCAAAATTGATCAGCAATAACCCACAGAAGTGAATGTGGAAGAACTTCAGTGAAAGCTTTAAAAAAATGAGAAGAAAACAAAATTTGAAGTTCTGGGTTCATTTAAGCATGAAATAATTGGCCCATCATAACTGCTTTGTGTAATCTGGCTGGAACTTTACCAGATCTTGTCATAAATTCAATAAATGATTGAAAAGTTGACCTTACTCCTCTTCCTCATCTTTCCCCAAAGACAAAGAAGACTCTGGACTCGGTATGGAGCTCGGCAACATAACCGATTCCTACTTGACGGAATCAGAATGCTCTGCCAGCAACGACTCCTGCGCCACCTGGGCGCGGCTCAACGACGCTGACTCCTCCCACTGCTGGATGCCCAACGGCACCGAGGGGGTGTGGCTTGAGATTGAGCTGGAGTACCCCGTCAGTCTGAAGGGTGTGGCCACTAGTGGGCGCCCTTCAGATAACAGCTATGTAACGGAGTATTATGTCCAGTATAGCTCGGATGGTGAAGGCGGGTATTACGTGATGGACGGCAATAGCTCTAAGGTGAGTACTCCTCTCTTTTGACAAGTATTGGATCTAGAGGGGGGGGGTGTTTTACAAAAATGCTGATGCGCACAAGATATGTTACGCACAATCTTATTAATAATTATGCAGTAGTGCGCATGCTCTTGGTATGATTTGACCAATGCTGTGATAATGATAATGGTAATAATAATAGTGATGTCTTATTGAGCGCACACACCGTCCAGAGACGCTTATCGCGCTAGCGCAGCAACAGATCGTTTGGATATCTTCAAATATAAATGTAAATGACTATACATTTTTACAATTATACCTCATGCAGCTATAAGATTAAGGGCAACTCTTACGTCCTTCCTAAATCTTTGTGAAACACCCCCACATCTCAATAAAAAAGAACTGTTTAACATGCCAGAAGAAATTGCACCTGTACAAGATTTAAATACATCATACATGTACATGGTGCCAATTTGTGGGTTCGATACCTGCGCCACCATGGCCCCGCAACACAAAGGTTAGTGATTGATCGCTATTAAATGGCCTATCAAGATCATCGTTGCATGCGCACTTTTCTCAGTAGACTGTCTAGGAAGTAATCAGAATTGTTCTTTCAAATTGGCGATTAATCGCTTATCTTTGTGTTACGTGGCCCAGGTTTATTATCCTGAGAGGCCTGCTTTTCTAAATGGGATCGACAACTTCTTTGTAGAAAGGATGCACAGTGAGTGAGAATTTTAAAGAAATGTTTGATACCACGCGCCAGAAAGAATAAAGATTGATTCGATACATGTACAAGTGAGATCCCTGGGCCCTGTCTGACAAAGTTACAATTGATCCAATCAATCTCAACTATGGAAATCCATCCATACCATAATTTTTTCAACAGGAAATTTGCACAAAACAAAGAAAATCACACTGAATTTCCATGAGAATGATGAATATATGATCGTACATCATATCTAGAAAATACTTTGAGCAAATTTGCATTTTAGATGTTGACGTTGCTGGCTGTCCATACATGTAGTTGTGATTGATCGGATCAATCACAATTCTTTCTAAGACGGGACCCATGAATACTTTTAAGTGTTTATATGAGGCTTGCAATCCCTTTGAAAGGGAAACACAAACTGAAGCATGATGTTGGTTACTGTCAATCCAATTTCTCAGGAATAACATGAGAAAGTAACATCACAAGAAGCATTCAACTTGGTTGCATGTATTACAGCACGTGTGCATTGACAACGGTGATATGTTCAGAGTTCCTGGCATTGTTTAATAGCTAGTGATAGCCTGATTTAGGATACAAGGTCTTGACGTTTCCGTCTTTTCTCCCATTTCCATCTTAGGTGTTCCGGGGAAACTATAACAACACTTCCGTGGTCCGTCATGACGTGAACGTGTCGGCTGACGTCAGCTACGTCAGGTTCCTCCCCGCTTCCTGGAACAACGCCATCTGCATGAGGGTTGAGCTTTATGGAGAATATCTACCCCGTGAGTAACGTCTTTCCCTTATTAAAGTTAAAACAAAATTTGTTCAGAGATGCAGTTCTCAGATCAGCGATGCATGAGATGTCAGGCAGGGGACCATAATAATAATAATAATAATATTCCGCATTTATATAGCGCTTAACACATCGGAACGACGTCTCTAAGCGCTTTACAGATACATGTATATTATTATATAGTATGTCCTTCTCCACTCCCTGGGGAGCATTCCAACAAGAGTTCCAAGACTAAATTGCTATGCATACACAGAGATGCCAACCGTTACGGATTCGCCGTATTTGTTCCGATTTTATTCCTCCAATTACGGTGTTACGGCAACAATAAAAAGGTTACGGAAAAAACAACTACAATACATGTGTATTGTGTGTTGCTTTGCTGTGCATGTGTATATATGCGTGTATTGTGTATTGTGCATGTATATGCGTGTATTGTGTATACATGTATCGTGCATGCAGCGTGTGTGTGGCCAACGGTAAACCAACGGGAGTTTCTCTACTATAATTCATAAATGCGCGCACTGCCTACTACATGTACGTTCATTGAGTTATGCTTTTATCAAGGCTTTCTGATTAGAATTATCGATATCCTGGCCAATCAATGCGAGCGACAAGTTCCGAACGCACGCACATAGACAAGCACAAATCAGCGGCACGAATCGCGGTATAATAGCGACTGGTAAATACGACTGTAAAGATGATGACGTCATCCAAGATGGCAACTTACGATGACCAACGAAGGAATCGAGGATGACTAAGTTTTGATCATCATTTGAAAGGAATTAGCGGTAACTGCGGTCTAAGGTACAATGTTTCTTAATTTTATATATTTTCTCGTAAGTTTGGATGTAATTATTTTTTCATAATGTGACATTTGATGTACCAAAAACGATCCGAAAATCGGGTTTCCGCCGAATGTTAGATCTAACGTTACTGCTGCATGCTGATACGGAACTCGGGGAGCTCCGGCCCGAAAAGCGGCCCGGAGCTCCTTGGGTTACGTACGTATTAGCTAGCCCAGATCTCCCTGGGTTAGCTGATACGTTGTCTTAATGTACGGGCCAACAACTCTTCAGTCTATGTATTGGTGAGTGGAGCCAACGCGGTTCAGCTGAACAACCAAAATACAGAGACTGAAGCTTTTGGTCTAGCGTTCTATGAGAAACACACAACTAACTACCGTCAGTTTTTCAAACCTAATTGACTTCAAAGTCATCAATCACAACAAGGTAAGAAGCCACTTGGTCCCCCCCCCCCCTCCCCTAAATTTGAGGAGGGGGCAGACCCCCCCTCCTAATTTTTTTTTTTTTTTTTTTTTTTTTTTGCTTGTCCAATTTTTTACCTGTGACATGTGTCCATCCCAAAATTAAAGGTGGACCCCCCCAAATTTTTTTTGCTTGGACACTGTCCCGGCCCGCGATGAGTTTCAGTATTTTTGGAGGACACCTAGTGGCATCCCTGTATAAACGATGCTACTTCGCGGGATGTTCCTGAGAAACTCCCATTTGTTCCTGACAAATATGGTAAATGTTCCTGACAACCATCCCTTTAGGTTGGCATCTCTGCATACATGTACTACATAGGCTTTTGCATCCCACCGGGTACCCATTTAATGGTAAAGTTTATTTTGGTAGTACTACATAATATTTTGAATTTTTGTATTTCATTAGTATTTGTCATGTAATTATTGAAAAGCATCATATCATGCTTTTCATGGTTCATACTACATAAATAATGCATTATGATTACTTCAAATAAAACTCTTCACTTCTTGAATGCAAGCAATGATAAGAGATACTAAATGTTTCCTACTAGAAACCATCATTTAAAAGTAGCTTAGACTTTTGATATGGTCATAAAGGCTAAACTTTATAGAGTTTCTTTTCCAGCTTCTCAGATTTGGTCTTGTAATGTTTCCATCATTGTAATTTTGCAGTGGACGGCAGGTATGGCAAGTGGAGCGACTGGACGGAGTGCAACGTGACCTGCGGAGGCGGTATGCAATTCCGTAATAGGACGTGCGACAATCCCAGCCCAAAGTTTGGGGGTCAGGATTGCCAAGACCCGGACACCAAGTCTCAAGAATGCAACACCAACAACTGTCCAAGTATGTTGAAAGGCTTTAATCCTCTGTTTCTATAATGGAATATACATGTAATGGAATGCTGTATTGTCAAGGGTGGTGATTGTATGAGCCAGGAGCGGATCCAGGATTTTCCAAAAGGGGGGGGGGCACATTTTCCCAAGGAAAAATTTGACAACCAAAAAAAAAAAAGTTTCAACCCAAAATTAAGGAGATTTAGTCCACAAAAAAATTTGACAAAAAAAAAGAAAAAAAGTTAGATACTGAATACAATGCTCATACCACTGGCGGATCATTGTATTCAGTATCTAAGTTGGATCAAAAATAAATGAACGTTTTGATAAACACTGATATCATAAGAAAGTCTGTGAAACCAGATATAATTGTTACTATATCATTAAAGATCAAGCTCTAGTACAACTCCATAAACTGAACTTAGTGAAATCATGAATCCAAGCTGAAAAGCATTCACACTGAAGATCACCAACACAGATAAGCGCATGTGGGACATTGTGTTATTATTTTTTAAAAAGAAACCCCACATTAGGCTGGAATGCTAAACTTGTGGGTTATAGGCCCAATGGTATTAAGATCGATAAATCTATGATAATCTACAAAGTAGCTATGTAAAATTTTGATTATATAGGTAGTGAACCAGTTCATTGAATTGAATCTGTGGAATTAACCATTAACCACATTTTTCCCTTACAGTTGATGGAGGTTGGTCGGCGTGGGAGACCGTCGTAAACTGTTCCGTATCGTGCGGAAGTGATGGCATCAAACAAGAACAGAGACATTGCAACAACCCTCCTAAGCAGTACGGCGGCCAACCTTGCGATGGTGAAGAGTATCGCTGGGTATCCTGCTCAGGCGCTGCTTCGTGCTCAGGTAAAATTGATATTACTAATGCATGTACATGTATTTACCACAAAATTAGGAGCTTTAATGTATTTGCAATCAAACCTGCCTAGATATACTACAAATTATGTTTGCCTTGATAATTTTCCCAATTTAATAGTAATGATAATACTATTCTGTTTTTTATAGCTTTTTATATGTTTGAACAATGCCTCTAAGCATTTAAAAAATACAGTGTATATTCTTATACTACAGTGTATATTATAATACTAACAGTGTATATTGTTATACTACAGTGTATATTATTATACTACAGTGTATATTATTGTATTATTAGCCTGGTCATCAGTTTCTGTCATGTTCATAAAGACCTTCTGCTCATGAGGAGCACTGGTCTTGTCTACCTTGGTGGTCTTCGTATCACAGTGGAACCAATAATGCCCCTTCGTGACTGAGAAATGCAATTTTTTCAAGTGCTTTATTTGTCATTGTAATTTTGTACATCTATAATGGTTAAGGTGATAAATAAATGAATCACTAAAGGTGAATTTAATTATGATGATGATGAAGAACTAATTTACGATAGGAGGAAGGGAGAAAAATGTGGTTAAAATGTCTATACTACTTGTACTTGTTCAAAGAAGTTTTTATGTGATAGCTGTTGATACGTAAGCTCTGATGCAAGCATATGTAAGGATTTTGGTAGCTTGTAACAATATTCAGTGAAAACAACTGACTACATGTATGTGATTCATGAAATGTTCTGACTTTTTAATGATCTTGTGATCCTACACAGGTTTTCAAGAGACCGAACTAGGGATCGTCAATGGTGACATTGCCGACTCGCAGTTCTCGGAATCCAGCTGCTCAAGCTCCTCCACCTGTGGTAATGTCGCTCGTCTCGATGCGTCGCAGAATACCGATTGCTGGATCCCTGCAAACTCCACAACCTCGGAATGGTTAGAGGTCAATCTGACTGACAGTGCGACCCTTGTTGGCATGGCGATCCAGGGTCGACCATCGGATGACCTGTACGTGACCTCGTATTATTTATATTATTGGAAGAGCACTTCTAGCAGGTTCATGGGCTACAAGGATACTAACAGGAAGAAAATGGTAGGTTTCAAAATAAAAAAAATGTAACTTTAGACTGATTAGGACAAAGTGTCCACACTTTGTGGTTTGGCAGAATAACTATCGAAGCAGGGCCCTTATAGTCAGATAAAATACATCAGAAGTAGTGCATGTATATGGTTGCCTTATTTCAATTTTTTAACTGAGGCCAACACAAGACCAAAGCTGCTATTATTACTATTATCAAAAACATTGTATATTAATTTTCACTGCATAATTATCTTTTCCTTTGCTTTGATACTTCAAGTTGTCAAAAGGAGAAGAAGAATCGCTGGAATGTTTGAATTACCAAATACATGTAATGTAATTTTCTTTTACATCAGACAGATTTGATTATACTATTTTTGTATTTTGTGCATTTTTTTAAATAGTTGTTCCAGGGAAATATTGATAACACAAATGCTGTTCGCTATGATCTTGACGGACTCGATGATATCACTTTCGTTAAATTTGAGCCACAGTCATGGAACGGCTCGATCTGTATGCGTGTGGCACTCTATGGCTACTTCAATCCGAGTAAGTTTGTCATTAGGCAGCTTCATTTAAAAAAAAAAAATCATTTTTTGTCTAAATCCATCCTACAGTTATCTCCAATCTTACATGTACTTGAATTAATAAACTTCTTAAGTCATGATAATTTAAAGACCAAATTATGATTTTGGCTTTACATGTACATGTATACTGCGAATACCCCCTGGTTTTGGGGTAGCAGTCACAATTTTACAGAAATTCTCCGTATTTCAAATGATTATTTGAAAACTGGCTTGAATTATACGAAGATTCTTTCATATCAAACTTACTTGAGAATTGGCCGAATGAAAAGCTTTGTGGTTTTGATTTATAATGAAAAGACGTTTACCTAAATTTTCACTTCATTAGTGAAATGGTATATACAGTACATGATCATTGTTCATTACTGACCATTGAGAAGAAATCTTCAAATATGTTTAATCTTATTATTGCTCTGATTCCATGACAACATTATATAAATGTTGCATATTCTTATTTTCATTTCTATTCTTCTTCTTTGATACATCAGTTGATGGTGACTGGGGCGAGTGGAGCAGCTGGGACAACTGCAGCGTCACCTGCGGGGGTGGGGTGCAGTACCGGAACCACACCTGCAACAACCCCGCCCCCAAGTACAATGGATCAGAATGCTCAGGGGACAGCTGGGAAGTGCAGAGCTGCAACAACAACAACTGTCCAAGTGAGTACTTGTGTTAGGGATATAACTTGAGATTAGTATGGAAAGGCTTCTACATTGTAGCATCTATGATTGTATTCATCTTTTGATTTGTATTATTTAGTGGGTTGAAAATTAAATACATTCACCGCACAATGTAGATCCAAAACAGTAATTTGAGTAAACAGACGTTTGGAATAATTTTGCAGGCCCTGACACCAGTATCGGCTTTTAGGGTGTTAGAAACCAATTTTCTTTTGTTTGACTACATGTATGTATTCAATCATATTTGTATGAACTTTTTTTCAGGGTTGATAATGAAGTGAAATTGAAATTTTGTTTGAATTGAAAAAGAACAGAGTAAATCCCTAATAAGCAACATGCTGAAGTTTTCCATGAACTGGGCCTAGACCAGACTGTCCTAGGCCAACGATATGTAAAGGACTGACTTTCTGAGTTCAAGGCCAAGCTCCCAAGGCCAAGGGCATTAGATATATATGGCTTACATGTAGGTCAAGGAATAAAATGCAAGGACAAGACCAAGGATTTTAGACCTTTGTGACCAAGGACAAGGCAAAGACTGAGTTCCTGAGGTCAAGGACTTCAGGGAGTGTTTCGTGAAAGAACTTATCAATCATTTTATCCAACAAGTCCCGTTTTATCTGTGAGTTACCATAGTAACAGTGCTTCTCACCCAATCAAACTCAAGGGAAGTTGTGAGATTTGAAAACATGTCGGAAGAAAATGTTGATAAAATGCTCCCCATTCCTCTGTGGCTAAGACCGAGGAAAAGGCCAAGGACTTTCTTCCTAGGTCAAGGCAAGGCCAAGGCCATATTGTTCTTGAGGCTAAGACTTGTCTTGATCAAACTTCCTCTGAAAGATGACGAGTGAGAACCTTTGATCTGTAGTTAATCACTGATTGCCATCTTTCTTTCTTGCAGTTGATGGAGGTCTATCTGACTGGTACGATGTAACCAACTGCTCGGTAAGCTGTGGTAATCATGGTGCGGTCTTGCAGGAGCGTGATTGTACCAACCCTAAACCTCGGTACGGAGGAGCAGGATGTGATGGCTTGCGGCAACAGTGGGTCTCCTGTAATGCTGGCACTGCCTGTAACAGTAAGTACATGTATCACTTACCGGTAGTTAGTTTTATGCAAAACCCTAGAAGTAATCTGAAATTGATATGCATAGTGCAGTCAGTTTTCCACGACACCGCAAACTGGGCATTGTTTCTTGCAACTGTAATCTAAGCTACATGGGTGAAGTTACGATTGGTGCAGAAATTTGAGGTTTGAACCCAGGGGCCCATAACACAAAGCTTTAGCAATGATCGTAGAACATTTTTCTACGATTGATTCCATTGACTACAGTGTACAATCAATCGTAAAAATCAAGCATACGATTAATCGCTAACCTTTGTGTTACGGGACCCTGGTTATGTGTTATGGATGACGACTTTGATAGTTGTTCCCAGGCATAAATAGTCATACCTGATTAATGCAATCCTGTAAAAACTTAATAACAAAACATACACCCACCTCACAACTACAACACTTTAACAATAAAAGTAATCACATACAGTGATGGATGTAAGAGAGAAAGGTATAATTCATCTTAAATTATTCTCACAAGCATAGACAGTTTTAATTCTTAAAGATTTAATAATAATAATCCGCTTTTCTGTAGCGCTTAATACGTCCGGATGACGTGTCTAAGCACTTTACAGATATATTATTTCCCCGGTCATCGGATTCAATGAGTCATTCCCGCACACAATGTTTGCACATCCTCCACTCCCTGGGGAGTATTCCAGTCAGTCGCCGGTGAGATGCACAGAGTACTGGACAAGTTACATATACAATGACTTTCACATCCTACAGAAAATACTATTTGACTTTTGTTTGATCCAGAAGAAGTCAGGAACATGATTGCCTAACCTTTTATGTTATCCTGTAATCTCACTATAAATACGCTACATAGTCTATCATTGCGGCTCTTCCACGTCTCGAGTTGTTCATATAATGAAGTGTGAGGTTAAGCAATGAACAATTACTTGCAGGATGCCTGCATAAAAAAATCATGGTGCTGACTTTTGATTATGTGCTTAAACTAGGTTTACATTGAAAATTGTGTTCTGAACCTAAGGTTTGATGGGGAATATGTTTGTGAAGTTGCATTTTAGTGAATTTTCTTCATCCTACGTTGAATTCACTGTTCAGGTAATACTGACTACTCATTGGGGGTCTCGGACACCAGTAACTCGGACGTCTGGCTAACTGCGTCGTCTAAAAGCAGTTCAGCTTTAGGACCTGCCAATGCTAGGCTTGGTGCATCGGACACCGATGCAGCATGGACACCCAGTGATGATGATAGCAGTAAGTTAAAAATTACAATGATGATGAGGATGATGATGTTGATGATGATGATGATAATGGTGACGATGATCATCATCGTCATCATCATCTTCATCATCATCATCATAATGATGACAATGATGAGTCGACAGTGGTTATGGATGATGAAATTGTACATGTAGATGCTGATGATGATGATGAGGAAGATGATGACGACGGTGATGATGATGATGGTGGTGATGGTGATGATGATAATGAACGATGGTGTTGGTAATTGATAATGAAATGATGATGATGAAGATTGATGACAATTACATGAACATTTAGATTATGGGATACATAGTGTTTCATAAATCCCTGATTCTCTTTTCTTATCAGAACCTTATTTGGAGATCATGTTTCCAGACGATTTCAATCTGAAGCGATTGGGGACAGAGGGCCGACTCAGCTCGGACAGCTCCAAGAGCTGGGTTGAAACCTACTACATTTCTTACAGGGCTAACGATACTAACTGGAAGAAATACAAGGAGAATGGCTCCCCCAAGGTAAGGTTTTGCATGCTTGTGGTCAAAGATTTGACCCTAATGCCTCAGTCACATTTACCATACGGCAGCCGTACGGCGAGTCGAAATCAGGCGTTTTAACATGTTTTGTACCAGCAACATATGTAGGTGGATTGAATAAAAATGAATAATATGGCTGTTTTTGACTCGCCGTACGGCCGCTGTAGAGTAAATATGACTGAGGTATTAGCAACACCTAACAACCAATTGCAAATATTAAGCAGATGGTGTACTTTTTAGATAGTATACCACATTGTTTAGCCCATTCAGTCTACTTTTAGTTTGGTGTACATGTAATTGTTATTTGGTCTACACTACATGTACATGTGATCTGAGACCCATTTTGTCATTTAGTACAATACCCCGTTGGTCTAACTTCCATTTTATCTACTTAATATTTAATTACTATGCCAGACTGAAATTTGTTTCATGAAGAGTTCATCTAATGATGCAGGATGGGTTGTGTTAGAAACATGGATATTAAATGAATGGTTATGGCCTTATCGGAAATACATGTATAGACAAAAAAAAAGTAGGCTAAATGGCTTGCAGATACATTGGTTGTAGACAATCTTGGATTAGACCATGTGGGATGAGACCAATAAAAGGTAAGCCGGGGGGCTGTTTCATAAAGCTGTTCGTAAGTTAAGAGCGCCTTTAAGAACGACTGGTGATCCTTACGTGCAAAACCATCGCTGATGAATATACCATTTGCCATAAGAAAGGATCACCAGTCGTTCTTAAAGTCGCTCTTAACTTACGAACAGCTTTATGAAACACTCACCCGGTGTAGACCTAGCAGCAACCTATCGGCAATTTACCATATTTTATGGGATGTTAGAACTCTTAGAAAGCTTAACTTGCACATTGAAAAGCACAGTTTTCATTTCAACCTCTATTTAGTCTTATGATAATTAAGCTCACCATATTAACCCTTTGCATGCTGAATTAATTTTTGGGGGATGATAATGACAATTGTTTCCATGTTATTTTCTTTAATTCAAGATATCCATATTGCACCATTGATACTTATTATTATTATATAGACGTTATCCAAGAACTGCCTTTTATTACATGTAGCTTATCTAATTTGAAGATACATGTACATGTAGGGGAGAAAACTAATTATTACAATTTTTTAATTTAATTGTATGAATGTGCAAAATTGCAACATCAGCGCGCTAAAGGGTTAAATTGATGATCTGAATTCTGTTACTTGTAGATTTTCCAAGGAAACTTTGATGAAACAACAGCAGTGTACAATGAGCTGGACCCCATGGTAGCCAACATCACCAACGTCCGATTCTATCCCCTTGACTACAACGGTAGCATTGCTATGCGGGTAGACCTGTTTGGTATATTCAACCCACGTAAGTATCAGTGTAAAAAACCAATAACAATAACATTCTTTCACGCTTTCAGTGTCAATTTCATTTCGAATTGTTGGTCTAATGGTGCATTGACAAAGTATTAAGTGTATTGCAATTGCCATTTGTAGTTGAGGTCATGTTTTTTATAAAAAAAATTATAAATGTTGGTACATGTATTATCATTATTTCTGTCTATACCATTGATATATTGATTCATTGGTGACGTGCAAAGAAAACTGTTCATTACGCAAAGAAAGTATATCGGTAAGGGCATTAATAGATAATGATATGCATCATTGAGGATATTGGGAAGAATTACATTCATTCGGTACCTTTGGAACAATACTTACTCGACGCAGTGGGAGAGATCATTTTAATAGGATTTAGCTTATCATCTTATAAGGCATTATTATCATGATCATGTTTCTCTTTGGTGGTCTTAAACACAGATTCACTGTGTTTTAATTTTGTTTAAATCATCTTTCACAGGCGATGGCGAATGGACCGAGTGGTCATCCTGGACGTCGTGTCCGGTCACCTGCGGGGGATCTTGGGAAACCAGGAACCGCACCTGTACCAGCCCCAGCCCCGCCTATGGGGGCGCTGACTGCCCCTCCGACGAGAATGCAGATGAGACCAGGTCATGCAACACACAGCCTTGTCCAAGTGAGTCATCGTTAGATTTTCCAAATTAGTTATGGAAACAAAATGAGTATGTTATCTTCAGGGCAATTTTCTGCCCTCAAGTCTAAATTACTTTTTTTAAAACCCAATAGCATCTATTTTAGGCTCTTTTTTCAACTTCAGAGGTTTGGGCTGTTTTGACAGTCTCGGAACAAGTCTCTATATACGTATAATCTAGATTTTTTTAAATATATCACAATACTTTTCACAATGCTGATACATGTATATCTAGATTTGGTGCGTAAAATTCACATTTGGTAAGACTTTTCTTTAAGTCAAGCTTAAGTCCTTGATGAATAATGTTATTGGCTGAAAAAGAAGGTGTAAACCTATAGCCTGTTTAATCGATTGGTTCATGTACAAAACCACTGGGAATTACAGAAATGAGTAGGGAGTGAGTTAATTGTAATATTGTACATACTGTAAGAAGTAGGTAAGTTTAATGGCAAGTGTACATACATGTAGTTGATATAGACTGTTCTTATACTTTCAAAGTGTTAACTTTGTAGTATGATGAGCATAACTGCAGTCATGACAAAGACACACCAGCCTATCAACTTGGTTTTAAAGTATAATAATTCTGCTTAAAAATTACTAACCCTAATTTTGCAAGCATAATAATGTACATGCATATCTGATTGGTACTTGTTCAACTTAGATGATGTCAGAATCCGTATAATTTCAATTTTTCAAATATGTTTTTTCCTTGTTCCCTCTTTCACTTCGAATAAAAGTTGATGGGCAATGGACCGACTGGGTCAGCTGGTCTAGCATAGATTGTTCCATCAGCTGCGGTACTGACGGCATCAAGCATAGGACTAGGACTTGCTCTAACCCCGAGCCCCAGTATGGAGGGGCGGGGTGTGCAAACCCCGGGTATACTGAGGAGTTTCAGGCCTGCGATGCAGCTGGGTCTTGTGGGGGTATGTATGGATGAATTTCTATATTCATTGATTTATTCATTCATTTATTCATTGATTTATTTATTCATTTGCTCATTCATTCCTCAAGTTATCTATCAATTCATTGATGCATTGATTCATTTGTTTTTTCATTCATTCATTCATTCATTTGTTCATTCGTCCATTCATTCATCCACCCACCCATCCATCCATCCATTCATTTTTCATCATCATTCATTCATCCATCCATCCATCCATCCATTCATTCCATAATTATTTGATGAATTTCAATATCATTTCTTCTTATTGTGTTTGTTACACTTCTAAAGACATACACTAATTGTCACTGAACAAAAAACATATATACAAAATAAATTTCTTTACTGCTCAGACGCTCTTTGTTTTAATTATTTAATCACTATTTTTTTTAAATTATATTTTAATTGATTTTCAGATTGCTATGAGCCCATTGGAATGTATGACGGTAGAATATCCGATGCTCAGATCAGTGCTTCCAACGAGAGATACAACAATTCCAACCTTGCCATTCATGCTCGACTTGAAAACACTGGCTCAGGTGAATATGACAAAGATTTTCTTCATTGTCTCTTAAAGACCGACTGGTTTGAGTGCTGTTTTGTTATGATTATTATTTTTAACTCTTGGGATTCAAGTATGCCTAACAAAATATAATTTATGCACAGACAGATCAAGACCCCTTGCTCATTGCATTATCCATTGAAAGGGCATTTACTCTTCTATTGAAGCCCCTCCCCTCTTTTGACACATACATGTATAAAGTTATAGTCCTTTGAATGGAGTGATAAATTGCTCCTGTCTTCCCTTTCTTTCCTTATGTATTTTTTTATCTCTAAAAGACAATATATCATATTCCTATTAGAGCTGTGCATTCTTAGATTTCATGCTATATTTTATTATTCCTTGAGGATTTCCCCCTTTTTTGTTTGATTGCTTTTGCTACATACAGGTGTACATGTATATATTTGTGATTTACATTAATTATTCCTTTCTCTTCATTTCTAAAATGTATGTAGTATTTCATATAGTCTCTTCTCATTCAAACTCTGAAGAATATTCTGGTTTGACACTTTTGTTCTAAAGTCATTACATTTTTATTTTTATTTACATTATCCAAAACATATTGAAACAGGGATCTCGTTTCCTCGTCACAATTCTACTTAAATTCCAGGAAAAATGAGGTGTATTTGCTCTGCCCATTCAGCCATTTTGCAGTATATAGAATTATTCTTTATTACCAAATGACCAAAACTTGATATTTTTTCTATGATTTGGAATCATTTAAACCTCTCTTGGACAGGCGCTCTCTGTTGGGAAGGCATTCCAGACTTCAACGCCACCGACTACGAGCTGACGTACGGCATCACGAATAGCTCCTACAACTACAGCGACTACTGGCTACAGATAGACTTCCCTACTCCTATTGATCTGTCTATGATCGGCATTCAGGGTGGGGGAACTATTGAACGATGGGTGACGTACTATAATTTGACTGTGAGCCCGAATGGAGTTGATTGGTACAAGTATGAAGTAGATGGAGAGTGGGAGGTTAGTTCAAGATCAATGAATAAGGTTTCAGTAATAATGATCATACAGTAGTAACATACATGTAATTTCTTAGCTTTGTCAAGGATTGTCAGAGTTTGTAAAATATTGCAAAACAGTTTGCAAAGATATTTTTAATGCCTAAGATCAATCTATTCTCACAAAGCAAAACATCTTACTTATTGTAAAAATAGACTTGCAAAGCTTTGCAATACAAAAAAAAAAAAAAAAACCATTATGTTTACTAACATTCACACCATTGTAATGTTCACCCTTTGTATATTAAGACCTTTCTGGTTTTTTTCCAAAAGTAAACCAAAATATACCACTAACTGTCTTCAATCTAAGATATCTAACCTTTCAAAATGTTTTTCATGACAGACATTCTACGGTAACATTGACAAGTCAACGATCGTTCGTTCAACATTACCTAATGTTCAGACCGGTGTGGCGGGTCTTCGTATCATTCCTGTAGCATGGGAAGGTGGTGGACCATGCTTGAGAGCTGAAGTGTACGGCTGTTTTAACGTCCCAAGTAAGAAATCAATCGAATTGAATCAAAAACTTTATTATCCCTGAACAGAAAATTTGAAGTTCATTGGTGCTTAGCACAATATACTAATGTTTCTGATAAAGAAATTTACATGATTATGTAAATCAATTAAATTTACATTTAACAAGATATAATAAACTTTATTTCTTTTGAAAGCAAGGTTAATGTTTATTAAAACTAAATTGCTATTAATGATTTAAAGTCCGGGCATAGATTTGATGATTCAATCATTAATCATGATCCATTACCAAAGTAATTTTTTTTACAGAATTAGTGTTTGCTATGAATTTAATTAAAATTTATTTAATGGAAATGAGCAGTGTAAAAGCAATATTACTTTCAGTGTTTTTTTTTCAGATTTTAAATTTTATCATTTTTAATTACTGCTTTTTCTTCTCAGCTTGCAATGATGCAAAGGCTGTTGCCACCACATCGCAGGTCACATCAGCTGACCCGGAGTACGTCAGTGTTGACCTTGGGTCACTTCAAAGGGTCACTCAGATTAACACGGATGCAACGGGTAACGACTGGATAAAAGAGTACTACGTCTACTTCAGCCACAATAACTTTGATTGGGTGCTTTATGTGGAGGATGGCAAAAGAAAGGTGACTTTAATTTTTCATTCTCAATATTTGATTTTCAATTTCCAGTTTTCAATTTTTTATTTTCAATTTTAAGCTTTTTAGATCTGTTAGCTTTTAATATGTCCATTTTGAAATCTTCTCTCATATTCAAATCTCAATTTCAGAAATTACAGTTTTAACTTTTCAAATTTTCAAATCTGAATTTGAATTTGAAATCCAACGTGATTTTTTTGTTTGTACAAGTTTTGAACACTTTCAAAACCATAGATTTAATGACATTTTCAAATTTCAGTCTTCTATATGATTGAGGAAAATTTGAAGTCATTATTTGACGGTAAATTATTCATTTTGGCTCTCTCTGTTGTGACAGGACTTCATTGGGAACTCTGACAGCACCAACACCGCCACCAATGTTTTCAGGAATCCCTTCCATGCACGGTATCTGAAGGTAGTGCCACTGGCCATTGAGAATAGTATGAGGGACGATGTAGAGATTTACACTTGTTCGGCTATAGTTGACCAGGACAGTGCTCCTGCCTCAACAGGTAAGGTAGCATGATATCGCTATTCAGCGTGTTTCAATGGAGAATCCTTAGACGGTATTACCGCGTAAGTATCCAGAATTCTGGAAAACTTCCCTGTAGAAACAGACGTGATGCGGTTGATTGATAATCCACATTGCGCAAAATACGGTTTCTCATAATCACCTCTGGAAGGAGGTTATTGCCGTGTTAATCCGTTTATTTGCGACGCGGAGTGTAAGTTAATGAGATTATTCGCTCTGTAGAAACAGGTTGGTTTAAGGGTGATACGGTCTTTCGATTCCAGTACAGATAAACCATTTTTAACGATTCTCTGTAGAAACACGCTGATTGTGATATTCATGACGGTCAAGTTACTCTGCAAGCACCTATTTGGGTTTGACATTTGGCAACCTTCCATGAACATTTTTCTTTGAGGACCTCTGCTGGAGAGAAGGACTGGTGCAACCTTTGACCGCTTCAGCCTCTAGTTCAATGAGGAAGCAGGGGACTGGGTAGATAATTCCCCAGAGACAACCCTTGAGTCCTGTTGGGAATTGTCATGGAATTACAGTAATCACAGATATTGATTAAAGCAAGCCTTGATTATTTTATAGGGAACGTTTTTTGGTAGCAGTAGAAAAAGGAAACAATTGGCAGGGCTGCCAGCTCTCACTCTTAGAGAGAGTAAGACTCACTCATTTTGGTCCTTCCTTAGTCTTAAAGTTTGTTTTATTTGCATGCATTTCTATTGATCTCAATCATTTTGACCCTTAAATTATATCATTGGCCTATGGGTAGCCTCAATCTCACTAGTCATCCAATGTTGGCAGCCCTAAACCTCCCAAGGCCAACGAGAAGGACACCAAGACCAGTCA
Organism: Lytechinus pictus; assembly: GCF_037042905.1. Classification (NCBI taxonomy): domain Eukaryota; kingdom Metazoa; phylum Echinodermata; class Echinoidea; order Temnopleuroida; family Toxopneustidae; genus Lytechinus; species Lytechinus pictus. Next base: position 18,831,778 of record NC_087261.1, on the reverse strand, counting down.
ACAGGGCATCCCCAGGCATTCCTCCGATGCCTTTGATTAATTTAAGCCCTGTAACACCCACAAAGAAATGACCTGTCTGCTTTTGTTCCCTCACAGTTTGCTTCTCACCATTTGGCTTTGCCGACCACACCTTCAACCAAACCGAAGCGTTCTCCGCCAGCTCCGTCTACCCCTCGTCGACCAACGCCAGCTTCCTCCCGGAGTACGCCCGTCTCCACAACCCCGCTCTCCCAGGATCAGGCCTCCAGGGATGGGTCTCTGCTGACCAGGACACCGATGCCAACTACTCCTCCATCGATCAGTTCTTCCAGCTTGACTTTGGTTACAGGATCACGCTGTCTGGTCTTGCTCTGCAGGGTGTGCTTCTGGAGAACGGGACCAACGCGACCTTCGATCGCTTCAGTCTCTGGTTCAGTGAGGACGCAGCGGACTGGAAGCCCATGAGGAAGAAGGGAAGCGAGGATGTGACGGTAAGGAGGAATTGGGATTATAGCTCTGATTAGATTGCTTTGTAATGTGCACTCTGAAAACCAAGGTTGCTTGGTATTTTTCTGTAATGACATGGGCCAAATAGATGATTCACTCACTCATCCATCCATTCATTCATTCTGTTTCCTTTCATTCTTTCATTCATCCCTTCATTCTTTCATTCATCAATTGATCCATCCATCCATCCATCCATCCATCCATCCATCCATCCATCCATCCATCCTTAATTTATCCATGCATGATTTATTCATCACTCACAGCTTCATTCTTTCATTGATACATAGATTGATTGATTGATTGATTGATACATTCATTCATCTTATCCCCTTACAGATTCTAGACGGCCCTACCAATGGAGACATGGTTGTCCTTCATGAGTTGACCGATGACCTCAATGATGACACTCGACCCCTTGATCTCCGTTACCTGCGCATCAAATCAGAATTCAACACCACCGGTTCTGTGGGTCTTAGAATGGAGCTGTATGGGTGTACTGCTAGAGGTAAGTTCACTTCAATAATATGGAAACTAGCTCATTTATGTAGCACTGGTTTTATCTGAAGTTTCTAAGCACTCCACTGCAGCAGAATCTGTAGTTTCCCTGACTTTAGCAATGGAGCTGGTATGTTCCTGTATGTATCGAGGAGTACAGTATATCCCTGCTAGATTCCACTTTACATGAATGTTCAATTGTGCTTGCATAGTTATTAAGGCATTTTCTAATGATATCAGAAATGCAACATCTGTATATTGCTCTAAGACTAGGCTTGAGAAAAATCTTCATATGTCCGGTCCCGAGATTGTGGGAATTTCCTATATTGTTTCAGTATGGGTTAATTGCTTGACGATTAATTAATTAACTGTTTTATTGGACATATTACGTATAAGTTGCCCTGGTTTTTGTTGTGTTTTGTTGTTATGTACTGTACTTTGTACTGTACCCAGTCATTTTCAGTATCATGTCTCTATTGTCTTTATATTCTATGGTGCACTCGCTACAAGCTGCGATTTGAGAGTTGTCTCCTCCATTATATTGTAACTCTTATAAAATGTCTTAACGTGAATCCATTGCAAATTATAAATGTTTAAAATGTTTTATCATAGAAGAAAATAATTCTAAGATCATTGAATTTGATAGGTAAGCAATAAATATCTAATTCAAACTTTTTATGACAAAGTACTTAATATCCTCTTTTCTGGGACACCTGCTTTAATGGAATTTGATCAACTTTATACTAAACCAATTACTATTTCACAAATTAAATTTTTCAATTGAATCAAGATTTGTTACTTTAAATTCACAATCCTGAAATGTTATTTTGTATTCGTTAGTTGACACTGTGTGCCCCGAAGGATGGTCTTTCTTCCAGACCTCGTGTTACAAGGTTTATACCGAGGCCAAGTCACGCCAGGCTGCAAAGACTACTTGTACAAACCAAGGTATGTATGCAAGACTATGACATCATCATAATATTGATATTGACATTGATTGTAGCATTTGCCAAGAAATACTAATTGCTCTCAATGTTTGTATAAATTACTACTCAAGATTTCTTTGAAAAATGAATGAGAATAAGGGAATACATTATGATAATAATAATATGTACAATATACATTATGTGTGTAGATTTGTTCATGGTAATACATCTTGCAGATCTGTTTTCATGATGAATATGATTGATTTGGTTCAAGTTGTTTCAGCTGTTCAATTTGTAATCATTGTTTGTAACTTTTATATTTATGTTCATTCTTGTGCAGGGCTCCCTAGCAAAACAGTGTTTAATGAATTCATTGATGGGGTTACCCTTGGTTAACAAAAGAAAGTAAAATTAAAATAGATAATGGGAAGTAAAGAAACTGATAAAAAGTCCTTTTTTTGGCATTTCCCTTCTCAGGTGCCCACCTGGCTACAATCACCAGCATCGATGAACAGAAATTCTTGCGCAAGTTTGTACGGGCCTTTGACTTGAGCGATTACAACATTGGGTTCAGAAGATACGGAAAGACGTTCAGGTGGATCGACGACACGTTTATTGTTTACACATCATGGGCCAGGGAGGAGCCGTTGTACGAGAGATACAAGAAGTGCGTCGCGCTGTCCAAATCAGAGGATGGGCTGTGGGTGTCGGTGGATTGTGACGATAAGATCGGGTTTGTCTGCGAATTCGAACGAGGTACGCAATCATGATTATACAAATACTTTATGATTTATCTTAAGCATAAAATGTGTGTATTTACATGTACAAAGTATTATAAATGATAAGTGGAGTCTTACAATATTCTCCTTTGACCTATCCATGTACTTTCAATCTCGTGAATTTTCTGCCCTATCCCAACTTTCACAGATTCAACGGACCTCTTTGCCTGCGGGGAGAACACCGTCTCCCTCCATTGCCATGACAACCAAAAGGTCAACATCACGGCTAGCGATTGGGGACGGACCATGGACTGGGAAGTGTGCCCTCAGGAGTCGACGTTCAGCGCATCAGACATGCCGTGTTCGTCCGTCGACACGTCCTCTTACTCCGCCATTGAGGACTTTATCGAGGAGTGTAGTAACGTGACGCACTGCTCGTTGTTGGCGGATACCAGTACCCTCGGTTACCCATGCTCTACCTCCAACATGCATCTTCACCTTAATCTGACGTATACTTGTGTTGGTAAGTAAAATAGATCAGGGACCCAGTGGGATAGGCAACTTGTCAACAGTCTGTACCACGCCTCTTTTTAGTTTGATGTCGCATAAATAATATAATATATATAATGCGTGATTAGCAGTAGAAGTGATAACACTATTTCAAAGACATGTGCGAGGTTTAGATCGCAAGAACATTCGCTTCACGCAACCTGGATGTTGTCAGCAGTTATATCGATCCGTCATTGTTATTTGCGATGAAGCGAGACGCTCCAATTAGCGGGTCTGCAAGATAAAAGGATGCAATGTGAAAGGATGTCACCCAAAATGAATGGGGAAAAGGGGGGTTGTCGGGTTGCGTTGACTCTCGTCGCTCCCCGTCTGGAATCAGACCCGGATCTTTAGATCTCATCGTGACGAGTTGCGACGCATGTTCTTTCCTATTAAATGAAACAGGATTCTTAGCTTGGTTAGTAAAGAGAGGAATATTAATTTTTTGTTTTGATAATTCCAAGTTCATCTCGATGTGATATTCGTACGTCTATACAACTTGGTGCACCCTCTCTCACCTAAACTTGTGGTTTTATAGGTTCTAACAGTACAAGCTGAATTTGTCAGTGCATTTATCACCCAATTCATTCATAATTGAAAGACAATTATTAGTGAAACAGTTCTCTTCATCATTAAAACATGAGGAAAGAGCCAAGTAAAGATAGGAAATATACAGTGTAATTGCAATTTTGAAATTTGTGGCTGCCCTCAATATGCACAGAGTTTTACTATGGCCTAAGTTAAACCAGATTTCAGAATACAGGCCAGTGCATTTATAAGATTGCCTCCAATAAACAGATTGAATATCAACTATTGAAAGTGACATTGTTTTCCATTCTAGATTATTGCCTCACTCTCTCATCCAAACTTGTCCCATGATATGATAGATTACATGAAGTATGCACGAGCCTGTGAGGGCAACTTCCTAGAGATCTCCTGCCCTGCCGCCGACGAGGTCGTCCACATCATGGATGCGATGTACGGACGCACCCTCGACAACTCCGTCTGCTCTGGCCCGGACAGGTACGCTCCGACAAACTGCACATTGGACGAGAGTATCAGGGATGTTCGGACTTACTGCGAGGGCCAGCATTCTTGCAAGTTTGCCATCGAGGTGGAGGCATTTAGTTCGGATCCATGTGAGGGAGTGGCTAAGTACTTGGATGTGAATTACACGTGTGTTTCGGCTGCTCCCGTCATTGATGATGAATGTGAGTATAATTTTTTTTTGGTCAGAAATATTTCAATGTATTATCAAATATTTTCTGTTGAGAAAGATGTGTCTTAGAAATGTCTCCAAAGATCTGCGCTGTTGAAAAACAACTAGGATTGATGAAGGGCTTTGATGCTGTACTGATTTTAGCCTCCTATGGATGGCATTGATTTGCTTACTATATATATGTCTTTATTGATATTATTGTTTTATTTTTTATTTGCCTTATTATTTTGTATGTTGCCTCATTGCAAAGAAAAAAGTCTTGAATGCTTGAATGATGATGACTTTACATCACTTTTAACCAACTGGCTACTAGATTCTTTAATTCACAAAGGCTTTTGTACAGAAACCTCTGGGTCCATTAGCCAACAGGTTAACCCTAAACTGACCGGGGGGGTTGAATCAACCCCCCCTCAACATTTTACCGCGCCACTCACAGAGTTTATACTTTCAAGTCTCGCACATCTTTTGAGACCAAATTTGCGACGCCCGGGTACGCGGTTCTGAAATTGTGAAAAAGTGCATGTCAGACCAAAAATTGTTCCAAAACGTGATTTTGTGTACAAAGTCAATGCAAATTGAGTTTTCTCATCTTATTCATAAAGATATGATTATTTTTGCTTTAAACAGCTGAAAACAATTAATTTTAGCATAATTATGCTTCAAAAAGGTTGTGCAATAAATCTGGTGAAAAAACAAAGAAAAACAAAAGGTTGAAAAACAAAGAAATACATAAGAAATTCATAAAACAATAAAATACATAAGAAGTTGATTTCCAAACCGAAGTTTTTTTCAATTGCCATTGTTAAGAATGCTACAAAGAATATTTTTACCAAAAATTAGCATTCTAGGAGCTTTATTTAGTGAATTAGAGCAAAAAGTACGATTTATGCATAAATTAGCATAATTAATTCATATAAAATAAAATCTCATTATTATGGAAAATTTTACCATACAGCCTTGTAGATTACATCGCACACTACCAGCGTGCAAATTTTTGCAGCGCTCGCGTGATCGGGTGCCGAGATCTCAGGGGGGGGGAGTTGAATCAACCCCCCCCCCCCCTGGCCACAGAACAGCCAAAAAAGCCCGGCCTAGTTAGGGTTAAGGGACCTATAATAAGAATTAACCTCAGCTGCCGTTGTGGGCAGATCGTTCTGCAAGGACTGGCCCGCCTGGGTGGCGGCAGTCAGGACTTGCTCGTGGAAAGAGGCTTATGATTGTGTCATCTTGTTTTCAGATACATACCAGGGAGACTGTGAGGAAGGCTGGACCAAGCATGACTCACGCTGCATCAAGGGATACCCTAACAAGAACAGCACCTTCCACGAGGCCGAGGAGAACTGTAATAATCTACATGGACATCTCGCTGGTGTACCCGGGGATCACACACAGGTATGTTGAGTGATTGCTATTCTATTTATCATAATGATGACAATAATAATGATGATAATTATAATAAATATAAAAACAGCAACAACAAAAACAATGATAATAATAATAATTAATAATGATAATAATAATAATCATCATTATCATCATCATCATCATCATCATCAATTATGATTTATTAGGTCAATTATGAATTACAAATAGAAATTTAAAATTGATTGCCTGTATTATCTTGCAAGACCCCTAATTGGATCTAATGCCCTGAGTAGTAATTGCACTTACGATGTTGATGTGTGTTGAGTGATTGTTATTATCTATATTATTTTGATTATTTATGATATCAATATGCCGCAATTGTATAGTGTTCAATACAATGTTTCTAAGCACTGTATACTATCACCCCTGATATAGTACAGCTATCCTGGTTCATACAGAAATAGAATTATAGGATAATTTGTTATCTGTTTTACATGTATCTCAAAAGGTATGTTTTCAGACTGTAGTTAGCTATTTATAATACACAATTAATGAGAGACTGCTCGCAGTGTCGGTCAGTTCACTCACTCTTTAATTATTATAATAACAGATTATAATTGTTTTCTGTATTTAAACCTCATTTCAGAGTTTCCTGAAAGGGCTGATGACAGACTACTCAGACACTCATTTCTGGGTCGGTTGCGTCAAGACGAAGAACAACACCTGCCGATGGAAGGACGGTATCGGGCACGTCTTTACCGATTTCAGCGCAAGCTACGTCTCCGACGGCAAAGAGAGGTGCATCCATCTTAGTGCTGATCATGACTTTAAGTGGGAGGATGCGAGGTGTTCTGATAGGAATGCTTATATCTGCCAACAAGGTATGGTTTTAACTCACTTTCTGCTAAATTCTGGAACTCCTCTACCATTTGTGCAGGAACCACCTGGTGGGTGTTTCATAAAGAGTTACAACAGGGTCCCGTCTTACAACGAGTTATGATTGATCCGATCAATCATAACTCTTTGTAAGATGGGGCCCTGTTGTAACTTTGCCATTATGGCAACTACCATGGTAACCTTGATTAGTTGCCATAATGGCAAAGTTACAACAGTTGTAACTCTTCATGAAATGGACCCCAGGTGGGTGTTTCATAAAGCTAAGAGGGACTTTAAGAACAACAGATGATCCTTTCTTGTGGTAAATGATATTCACCATTAAATGTTCATTGGTGATTATTTATCATGGAAGAAAGGTTCACCAGTCGTTCTTAAAATCGATGTTAACGTACTAACAGCTTTATGAAATGGCCCTCAGGTTGTAATAAGCACTAGATGAAATGATAGAAAGACACCTATTTAAATACACCTTGTATCCTGATAACATAGTTCCAGAAAGAATCTTGTCTATGGTCAATTTCTTTTTTTAATGAAATCCACTTGAAATGAATACTATTCCCACTACATTACATGTACTGTAGTGGTGCAATTCCTGAATAAAAAGCTGTTTAACTTTTAATCAGTACACACTCTAAATTGGAATGTAAAAAAAAAATCACTGTTTAAAAATGCAAATTTGCAACTTTTCTGTTTGTGTATTTATTCATGATTAATTCAAACTCAGATTATATCCAGGTTGTATATTTTCAAATATGAAAATGATTAGAAAAGGATTGCTTGTTTCCCCCCCCCCCAGGCAAAAAAATATTAATTTTTGATCTTCTGAAAGCTACATGTATGTACCTCTCTGGATTAAAAGAACAGTTTTCAATGCTATTAATCTTGTTTCTCCCTCTCTTCAATCAGATTGTGTGCTAGCGTTTGGCATGGCGGATAAGACCATCCGCAACGACCAAATAGATGTTAGCTCTACCAAGATGCTTTCCAGTCTGGATTCATTCAAATGGGATGGACGCCTCCATGACCCATACGGAGCATGGGTAGCAAGTAACAAGGAAAGGCAGCAATGGTTCCAGGTAGGTTGCACATGTAGTCTCTCTTCTGCTTTCCCAGGCCTGTTGGATAGTTCCTCGTCAAATTATTGGCTAAAATCTCTCACATGACCATGTATTTATTCCAGATCGAAGGAACATTCCCTCTTGACTACTATTAATGACAAGTTCTATTGGTTTATTTCCAATCCGTCTAATCCCAATTTGTCCAATTGCCAGCTCGTCTACTATTATCTGGTCTACCATCAGTTCGTCCACTATCCACATGGTCTAATTGCCATTTTGTCCAATCACCATTTCGTCTTATAACCAGTTGGTCCAATAGCCATTTAGTCCGTGTACCATTTGGTCCAGTTGGACTAAATGTTAATTGTGCAAAATGAATGAAAATGAAATGGATATTAGACCAACTGGTTATGAGATGAAATGGTCATAGACGAAATGGTGATTGGACCAAATGGTTGTTAGATGAAATGTTTGATGGATGGAATGGCATTAGACTAAATGAACGTAGACTATTTGGTAAGTGGACAAGTTGGCAGAAGCCGAATTGGCCATTTACCGTTCTATTATCTGGTCATGACTTTGATATTAGGATGTTTTTATCAAATATCAAAGATACACATCACTATTCTTATAAAATAAATAATAAATACTAATAATCAGCTTGTGTATAGTACTTATACATCGGAACAATGTGCCTAACCACTTTACAGATATAAAGGATACATATAACTTGCTTGGAAATTGGAATAATTTACACACATCTGATAACCTTGAAACAATTCAAACATCCCTTGCTTTTTCTCAGGTGAGGTGTATTAGAACTGTTCCAAGGTTACATTGTGCATGTAATTCTTTCAAATGCTCTCAATAATGTGTTTTATTTGTATTCTAATGGCAATTTCCATGGTAATGAATTAATGAGTCAGTCCTTTGCTGAATTTGAACACTAGTTTGTCTGTAGTTATGATTATATTTAATTGCGAAGACTCTCCATTGTCCCTATTCTCACTTTTGATTATTATTTTTTTATTCTTTCCTTACCTTAGATTGATTTTGAATGATTTTTCTTTTCTATCCTTAGGTTGATTTTGAATGATTTTTCTTTTCTAACCTTAGGTTGATTTTGAATGATTTTTCTTTTCTAACCTTAGGTTGATTTTGAGCGCGTGATGAGGGTCAGGAAGTTTGCCACACAAGGGCATCCTCGTTACGACTACTGGGTCTCCCGTTATGCTCTTGACTACACCGTCAACGATACCCTGATCGATGACGGGTTGTGGAACGAGTACGAGGAAGAAGGAGAGAGGAGGGTAAGACCACACTCATTGCTTAAAGATACTTTACTTTAAAATCTCCTCTTTTTCACTTCTCCATTTCTATTCTACCTCTATCCACTTTTTCTTGGTCCTTTCAATGACTTTCCACATGGTGTACCATAAACCACTATCGCGGTTGTTCATACCACCATACAAACCCTTCATTGTCAAGACCACCTTTGTTGTTATGAATTGATCTGGGGAGCATTTCATGAAAGGACTTGTCAGACATTTTATCCCGCAAGTACTGTTTTATCCGACAGTTACTATGGTAACAGCGCCTCTCAGCCAATCATAATCCAGGAAAGTTGTAAGACCTGACAACTTGTCGGACAAAACTGTTGATGAAACGTTAGTGATATCACTTTGTCTATTATTATGCACTTTTTCAAGTGAAAAGTTGGGCTCATGAGCAGTTCCCTTATTAATCATATAGACCAAGTAAAGCTAGACCAAGTGGATGTAAAAAAAAATGGGTATAGCCTATTAGTTCTGACAAAATAGTAAATTGACTAAGTGGCTATTTGACCAACTTGTTTCTAGACGAACTGGTTATAGACCATTCGGCATTTTCCCGTTGTAGAATAAGACATGTGTGACGAGACCCAAAGGAAAGTAGACAATGGGATTTTTTTCCCGAACCAAAAGATCTACATGTAATGCTCTGTCTGTATTTCTCTTCCACAGATCTTTGTTGGTAACAACGATAGCAGTACTGTAGTATATCAATACCTGACGCATTTCATGTATGCCCGTTACATCCGTGTCCTGCCTCTTAATTGGACCAATGAAATCTCCCTGCGTCTGGAGGTGTATGGTTGCTTCTTAGAGGGTAAGTTTAATCAATTAAAGGAGAATGAAACCCTTGAAACCAGCTGAATCCATATCAAAGAGAAAAATCAAAGAAACATATGTTGAAAGTTTGAGGAAGATTGAATGAATAATAAGAAAGTTATGAGCATTTGAATATTGAGATCACTAATGCCATGTAGTTCCTCCAATTGGCAATGCGACCAAGATCTGTGATGTCACACACGTACAACTCCCTCATTACTTTAGTACTTATTTCACTTATATTCTCACTTTTATAGAGTCTATCACAAGGTGAGGTGTTCTCTTTATGAGAGGACAAGTACAGAGATTTCACAACATTATATCATTGATGAATTGTTTGTCATATGATTAGAATGAGCAAAAAGAGATGTTTTGGAGTATATTTTCAGTGTCCAAAAGGGGAGAGTTATTCAGATTCCGGTCAATATTATAAAGATAAATACCAGTTGTGGTAATGATCTCAAAATGAGTTCGAACTGAATCCAATGAAATTACCACCAAAGTTTTTGTACGTATAAATAAAAAATATGTACCAAATAGCTCTGGAAGAAAATGCGTAATTGCTGAGAAATGAGCAAAAAAGGCTCAGAATTCCATCAAATGTCGGCTATTTTCTGATAGCCATGGTTAACTGAAACCTGGGAAAAATAGACCACTTTTTTATGGAGTGCCAGTTGTCAGCTCATTCACCAATTAAAAACTATTTTTACCCTGTTGCAAAAAGTTGTTAAAAATGAACATTGTTGTGAAATGGGAAGAATAGGAAAATACGAAAATGAATCGAATTTTAATCAATTAATCGATTCATTCATTATTGCCACAAATATAGAAGAAATATGATGCCCAGCATTTCATAGAGTGTGTTTCAAAATTCTAACTAAGACTAGGGTAAATGTAGGATTAATTATCAGAATACCAACCATTTTGTGTACCCCAATTTTGTCTAATTTATGGTCCACTTTTCACAATGCAGGCTTGCATTCACAAATTTGCAATTACTTCTTAAATTATAAAACTTGTCATTAATTTGACCTAAAATTTACTTTCTTATAATTTCTGTTAGTATAAGATTGGTTTGCGTCATTGACCTTCACACTGGCTTTCAGCCCAATTTCTAGAGATGTGGGTCAACTTCATGCAATGTTCACATGGTTGTAAATTACACAGGAAATACTTGAGTGAATTTTACATGAGAAAGTACATGACTACTGAAATGTACACACTGGGAATGGTGGCATGGAGAAATCTACATGAAATCAAGAAGTTAATTTGTAAACAAGTAGGAATGCAATTTACAAGGCGTATATGGCGCGCCGTTTGACCAGTAATTCAGATAAACACTGTTTATCGCCGATAAACAGTGTTTATCGCCGAAAAACACTGTTTATCGAGCGATAAACACTGTTTATCAAGCGATAAACACTGTTTATCGAGAGAAACTATGTTTATCGACTGAAAAACACAGTTTCTCTCGATAAACAGTGTTTATCGCCGAAAAACACTGTTTATCGCCGATAAACACTGTTTATCGAGAGAAACTGTGTTTATCAGTCGAAAAACATAGTTTCTCTCGATAAACACTGTTTATCGCCGATAAACACTGTTTTTCGGCGATAAACAATGTTTATCAAGCGATAAACACTGTTTATCGAGAGAAACTGTGTTTTTTAGTCGATAAACATAGTTTCTCTCGATAAACAGTGTTTATCGCTTGATAAACATTGTTTATCGCCGATAAACAGTGTTTTTCGGCGATAAACACTGTTTATCTGAATTATTGGTCAAACGGCGCGCCATAGGCGTACATGTCAGTAATTGCTTTATTCCATGATTGGACTAGAGAGACAGCCCATCAGTAGCTTACATGTATAACAGCAGCTTATATCAAGCATTATTACATCATGTGTCTGATGATATGCAAGTAGCCAATGAGATTCAACGATATTTGTAACTCTGATATGCATCAGGGTAGTGCAGTGATTGAATGAGAGAGATAGATGATTGGTAGCTTGTAACAGTAACTTATTACAAAAATTGCTGAGATGCAGTGGTTTCATGAGCTGATGATTATGTGGATAACCCAATTATTAGTTGTGATATATGGTCCATAATTGTAGTGACATTACATTTAACCTTTCTGAACCACTGTATGAAGACATAAATCCATACTCTTTAAGTTTTTCAATTTTTCATGTATATGTTTGTGTGAAATATATGACAAATTTTAACTAAATATTTAGATGGATTCCAGTGATCTTAGGAAAATAAATGTTAACCTTAATAACTCACAAGAAAAGTTGAGACATGATTTATTGTTTACCACTAATTTTATTGGTGATTATTTTGTTTTCATTGTTTTTTTCCAAAATACTGACAATGTAGATATTATTTTTGAAACTCAACAAATAATATTCAAGAAATTTATAGGACACAATATTATCAATTCTTATTATCTGCATTGAATTGATTCAAATTGAAATGTTATTACCAAATATCACTTTTAAATGCGTGTAAATGAAGTAGTACATGTAAATTTATATCACATATGAAAAACAAGATTAATATTCTCTATCAGTAACTTGATCAGTAGCTCAAATCAGTTTATTTTTATTTAGTCCAATGCCAATTCGTTCAATTGCCAACTGGTCTATCATTTGGTCTACCATCAATTGGCCCAATGTCCACATGGTCTAATTGCCATTTCATCTAATAACCAGTTGGTCCAAAAGCCATTTAGTCCATATGTACCATTTGGTCCAATTGGACCAAGTGTTAATTGGGCAAAATGAATGATAATAAAACAAATATTAGGCCAACTATACATGAGACGAAATAGTCATAGACGAACTAATGATTAGACGAAGTGATGATTGGTCCAAATGGTTGTTAGATGAAATGTTGATGGACAGAATGGCATTAGACTAAATGAAGGTAGATCATGTGGTGAGTGGACGAGTTGGCAGTAGACAAATTTACCGCTCACATCAATTCTTGTAACATGTGATTGTTTTAACATCCAATCAGAATTGACATTTGTGGAGAAACATTTTAAAATGAATTGCCAGATATCAAGTAGAATGAAAATTACACAATCACAACGAGCACGTTGTAGTGCTGTAGTCGTTTATGTAGCTTTTTTCTCTCCCTTTTTATAGCTGTTCTTTAGCCGTTTTGCAGATCTAATGATAAGCTCAAAGTTTGTGCATTTTGCCCAACTTTGCTCACTGTGAATTGCCATTTTGTTTTCATCTTGACAGACGAGAAACCAGAAGTGCTCGAAGTCATCAATTCCACCAAGCTCCACTATGAGTACAACGGCACCATCCAATGCCTAGCTTTTGGCATGCCTCTCCCGAACATCACATGGATTCGGGACGGTGATCACTACGTAGGGAACGAGAATGCGACAATCGTTACATATGCTCTTGACGATCACCACGTCATCTCGGAGATTCGGTTTCACCCACTGTGGGATGATCGCGGTTATTATACATGTGTTGCAAGGAATCAGCACGGCAGTGATCGATCGTCGTTCTACAGTTACAAAGGTATGTACCTGTACATGTATTATAGATATATGTACAATTACTAAGGTACAGTATATATGATAAGTACATGTACAACGTAGAATGATTACAATAACAAACGTAAAATTAGTATAATTTGTTAGGTAGAATAAAGTTGTACTACATAAATTATGCTCGGCAATCAGATCTCATCGAAATGTGAATGAAAAAAACCAGTTTGTTGGACCTCATTTACTTTTTTTTCAACACTGAATAAATAAAGCTAAATGGATTTATTAAAAATCATAAAGAAGAATAATAGAAATTGTAAATACGTCTGAATTTAGTTAACAAGATAAGATAATATATTTATCAAGTGAGTGAATGAATGATTTGATTAGTTATTGCATGAATTTAGTAAAATTGCAGGAAATTAGTGAAATTACTGAAGTAAATAATGAAATGAAATTATATGAAATTTGATGATGATTAAATGAAATAAACAAATCAGTGAGTAAAGAGTGTGTGATGTTTAAAATTTATAAAAAAAGAGTGAATGAATGAGGGAAGAAATGTGCATTTACCAAGAAAGCAACGGATGTTTAGATAAAGGAATGATCAAATGAATAAGTGAGCATATGGAATAATGAATATATCCACACTAAATTGATGAAGGAATGAATAGATTCGTTAATGTATTAGTGGGTGTGTATTTAAAAGAATAATATCGGTAAACTGTTACTTTTTTTACACTTCGCAGGCCCTCCACTCTACGAGGGAGGGAAGATAATATGCGACGACGAAGATCTCAAGCTACAATGCCCTGTGGGTGAATACATTCAGATAACAGGAGCTTTCTATGGCAGGATGCACAATGAAAAGTGTATCATATACGATGATTACTATCCTACAGGTCAGTATAACACATTTTCTTCACGATTCCACAGTAAAACCATTCAGGACAAACATAACGTGGCATGTTTTTCTTCAGCAAGAAATTTATCCACACTGTGCTGCACTCGACCCAGGTGAGGTAAATGGGTACCGGCAGGAAGTAATTCCTCAAAAAGCTGTGCGCACCAGAATCGGTAGACTAGCTTAGCCAGGGTAATAGGAGCGCCTTGAGCATCTAGCAAGGTGGATACGTGCGCTATACAAATCCAAATTATTTATTTATTATTTATTTATAACTGAAATAATCCCTTTTCAAGCTCTTTGTAGGTTTTTGTTTTTCCAATGTTTCTCTTATAGGTTTTTTTTAATTTCAATGATAAACATGCACATTGTACTCTCTGAGTCTTTACTGTAACTAATTAAAGATAAAAGTATAGTGTGTAAAGTTTTTCAATCTGTGTAGAAGAACTTCAAAGAGATATTAGAGATAAGGTGGAAACATGCAGGTATCAGTATGATGATTTTTTTAAAAGCCATTTAGAGCACATGCTGTAAAGCAAACTTTTCTCTTACTTAGGTTGGATTTGTCAGCATTCACATGATAAAGATTAATGATTGTTAGGAATATTATGTGATTAATCTAGAATCAGATCTTAACTCATAATTAAAGAGAGTTGATTATCCAATGACGGAAAAAAGATATAGCTTGGTATCATGAGAAAAAAAACATTATGAATTTTAAAAATATGGAAAATAGTGGCAAAACATGTTTGTAATTACAATGTAGCAATACATATTCAATTTCTCTACATGTTGATGTTGAAGTTTGTAAAAAAAGGATAAAATTTAGAATAGTCATGATATCATCCTTTTCTTTGTCCAATCAGATTGCGAATATGATCCGGACACTGTCCTCTATCGCATGCAGCGGCAATGCGACAAGAAGGAACACTGCGTCCTACATACCAGTGAGGCTATGTTCGGGGCAGTTGGAGATAATTACACCCTGTGCGACGGGTTTACCAAATATATCAACATGACGTATGATTGTATAGGTAAGTATGGTTTGTCTATTCTATCTACCTGTGTTTGTGTTGTGATCTTTGAAGGTTTTTATAGTGGTATGGACTATTGCGGAAGAGGGTTACAGTACACCATGTCGTGAAACCCCAATGGCTTGACAGTGTGCTGATTAATACAGAAAGTCGAGGGGCTTGTGACACAAACATGACAAAAAACTTCCATTTGAGAACACTATACCCCAGTTTCCCTTCTCATCAATTCTCTTTTCCAAGTACGACAAACCCTAACTGCCCCAAGCAAGCAATTTAAGTATCAAAACACCTGTTTCTTGACGTCGGTCCAAAGATAACACAGTCACAGCCCGGCATATACAGTCACAGCAGGGGGCCACACACGATGGGATGCATGCGCAGCGCTGAGTGCGGACCCTGCAAAGCATGCCGTCATTTTTATTCGCTTACTTTCCTTATTTCAAGGTCGATTTTCTTAGTTCGAAATTGAAAATTACTGAATACAATATGCCTTTGAAAACGTGATTAAATATCGAATACAATAATTTCATTCTGAAGGTCCTACTACAGGCAGAGAAGTCTTACGTAATAGCACAGGCCACAGCTGTTGTTTATCTTTTCGTCCTTTGCTCAATGCTCATATACTGGCCTGTGGAGGTGAAATTGAGACAGCGGGGATTACCCCTGGATTACCTGGCCAAGCGCGGTTGATAAGGGCTTGGAAATGATTTTTGGAGATCCAAATGGAAAATGGGGTATAACACCGCAGTTTGCAATCTGAACTGCGGTCTTTCTCCAAACGGGGGTTTGACGTAATGGCTCAGCAATGATCGTAGAACATTTTTTACAATTTATTGTACACTACTACAGTGTACAATTAATCATAAAAATCAAGCATACGATTTATCATTACCCTCTGTGTCACGGGACCCTGAGCAGTTCACTTAAGTTACAATCATTCTATCAATTGTTAACTTTCAACAGAAATTTGCAAATATTTTATTGCAACACTACCTTCTCATTCTCCATCTGTATCTCTTTGTAGGTTATGACTGGACTGAGTGGTACAACACGGATACACCTGCTGATGGCATTGAAGACGAATCACATTACAGCATATACAAGGTAACGCAGTCATTTTATTCCCATTTGGTCTATTGCCAGTTGGTCCAATTCCAAAATGGTGCATCGTATTCTGAATTCTAGGGGGTGTTTCACAAAGATTTATGCCTATAAACCTTGCACCTAACTTTCTAGTAGTGTGCGGTATAAGACGCATCACTGCTTTGGTCGGATCATGTTCAGTGGACATGAGCTATTATGTATTGTATTAATCAAGAAGATTGCACATTAAATATTCTTACTGTGAGTCACACTCAGCATTTTGTAAAGCACCCGGTCTCTCCCCCCCCCCCCATTTCTACATTAAGCCTGTGCAAAAATGATAGGAAGCCATGAATATCAAACCTTTGTTTTATATATCAATATTTTCCTATGGTTTGCTCTGTACCTTCTTCATGCTTACATGGTGAAGTTAATGTATGTAGATATGTCCTATGCAGATCCCAGCAAGCTGCCGAAGGAAAACGGAACAAGTGACCACTGTAGACAAATGGCCTTTATAGACAGGTTATTTTACACTCATCTTTCAAATGGAAACAATTTGGTGGCGACTAATGGCAGGTTTTCACTACAGACAAGTGGTCATTAAATCATGGCTCACACTAAGCGAATCGTTGCGATCCGAATTTCAAAGAAGTTGTGATAACATTTCATATGGACATTCCAACTAATTAAATCTTACGGATCAGAGTTCAGAATAGTGGTAGGACTACTGAAATTGAAATCCAGTCCAGTTCGAGACTCACTGAATGAATAAAAACAAATTCAAATCCAATCGTAATGACGTCATCATCGGCTGCGACTTGAAGCCGATTCGGACTTTACTCCGACCATAGGGTTTACCGCAAAGTGAAAATATGATTTTAGTATTCCTTACATTATGCCAAACTTTGAATAAAATAATTTTACTTCTTGGAACTTTCATATTTAATGCAAAAATTTTAAAATGCGATTTCTTGAAAAATCGCGTCGCAACGAATCACATAGTGTGAGCCGGGCTTAAAATAGATTTGAGTGTAATTATATCACATTTATTTTTATGTACATGTAGATATGTACATTCTCTCACTTTATCTTTTTTTGCTCTTTTATCCCCCCTCCCCCCTCAGATGAGCTCCAATCTGTGTGCCGACCCTCAAGACGCTGAATGTCGCCAGGTCAGCGACGGTCAGTCTCACTATGCCCTTGGGCAAGTGCTGCAACGTCCTTGTTCCCTCAACAACGAGGGCGGTCTACTCTGCTATGATAGTGACCAGACTAGCGGGACTTGTAAGGATTATGAAGTCAGGTTTCTTTGCCCCGGAGGTAAGAGCTATTTTCAATCAAGGATTGGAAGAGACCTTTTCATGTTTTCAAAAATATTTCTCTTTCTTCTGCCTGTAAGAATATACTCAGTGTGCAATTACATGTAGTTGGTCGTACATGTATTATGGGACTACAATTCATTTGGATAATTCAACAATATTCAATGATCAATGATCTTGTTGGTTATTTTTTTACTGTCAACTGTTATACTCTACTGGAATGCTCGAATCTGAGTGGCTGTGATCAATAGTTTATAATGGAAACCTCAAAACTATCATGATGCTTCATGATTTATTCACTTACACTAGATCTTTACTGCTGAAATCCTCGCAATTGACAAAATACAAACCATTTTTATGCTTATAAACCCAAGTGTAAGTGGTTAAGAAATTTTGTAATCTTTACTTTATTGTTTGACTGTTTGAATAATTTTTCGCTTTCTATTTCTCCTGTTTCCTTCTTTTTATCTCACTCTCTCTGTACTTGTTCCTTTCTGTAACCTTCCCCTTTCATTTTATTCTCTCCCTTTATCTCCCCCAACAATCATTCTGTATCTCTTTAATCCTTGTCTTGTATTCTTGCTTTCCCTTTCTCCGTCTCTCTGTGTTTCTTTCTCGCTTTCTCTCTCCATCTCTTTACCCTCACCCCTGCAGAAGAGCTTGGTATATGGGGTCATGAGGAAGCATTAGAGTGTGATGATGAAGAGCTGGCCATAGCATGCCAGGCTGACTACTCCATCAAGATTCACAAGGCCTTCTATGGCAGAAAAGAAGAAGGTTTGTATAAATTCAATCCGAGATTTACAATAAGTAAATATAACAATAGTCATCTTTCATATATACTCTATATACAGAGTTTGATTTCTTGATGTCTGGCATTGTTAAAATAATATAATAATATAATAATAATATTGGCATATTTACCCAGGGTAGCCACTTCAGTTCCGAAAACTGTTCTCCCAGCGGGCCCTGCTATTATTATTACCCCGGCTTTAGCACGGCTACCTTGATCGGGCGCTCGAGCATTCGAGGAATTTCTTCCTACCGGGTACCCATTCACCTCACCTGGGTCGAGTGCGGCACAATGTGGATAAATTTCTTGCCGAAGGAAATTACATTGTTGATGTCAAAAAGTCAGAATAAGTGAGAAAGCAACTGCTAATTTGGGGTGAAAATATCAATTTTTAGATTTTTAACAAATATCTACCAAAATATTTTCAAAATTAATTTTCTATGTATTTTATTTGTTATTCTTATTTATTTCATTGTTTTTCATTTTCTTTTTTTCTATGAACTTTGTCGGGGACAATTTTGCGATCATACTTGTACATGTACATATAAATAGCATAACATAAATGTATTTAATGATGCAAAAGTAAAAATGATCATACAAATGTGACTGAGGTATACATTAAGTATTGGTCAATAGTATGTTAATTTTAAGGTTGTTTTAAGATCAAGCTTTTGAAATTATAACTGTATTATCCTCTATCTGCTCTACTTTTGTACCAGGTCTGTGCTCGGCCGGGAACAACTACACTTATTCCCTTGACTGTGAACTGGACCAGGAACTGGTCCTGAAGATGGTCCAGAAGAACTGTGATAACAAGCAGACCTGTCGCCTCAACGTGGAGTTTGCCACCGTGCTCTCGGACCCCTGCCCGGAGCAGCCCAAGTACCTGGATATCAGGTTCAGCTGTGAGAGATATAGTGAGTAATGGTGATGATGGAGACGATGTTGGTAGTGATGATGATGATGGTATAGATGGTGATAAGGACAATGTGGAATTTTATATGGTGGTGGTGGGGATGGTGATGGTGATGATGTTGATAATGATGTTGATGGTGATTGGCGAGAGTGATACTGATGATGAGGACGATGATGATGATGATGATGATAATGATAATGATGATGATATTTGTGGTGATAGTGATGATGATCACCATGTTGGTGGATATAATGATGATGATGATGATGATGGTTAAGATAATGGTGATGTTGATGAAGATGATATACATGTCAGTGGTGATGACGACCAAGTGTTATTTTTTTCATGATGATGATGATGTTGTTGATAATGATGACAGTGATTGTGTTAATAGTGATGGCAGTGATTGTGGTGATTTTGATAATGATGAGGAGGAGGATGATGCTGATGATGATGCTGCTGCTGATGATGATGACTGGTTGTGATGATGACGATAGTAATGGTGTTGATAATAATGGCATTGATGTTGGTGATGATGATGATGGTGATGATTCTGATGATGACAGTGGTGATGATTATGATTCTGATGATGACGGTGGTGATGATTATGATGCTGATAATGACAGTAACGGTGGTGGTACATGCAATAATGATGATGGTGACCTTTTTTTTTCAATTCCTCACAGGGAGTGATTTTGCCCGAGGGAAGTCGGCCAACATGAGCAGTCACTCGTCATCTTCTGAGGTCGTCAACGCCACCACAGACTACATCCTTGAAGTTGATTGTTCGGAGGGATGGTGCACGCAGTCCGCTGATGAGTATGAACCCTGGTGGGTCGTTGACCTCCAGGCAAACTACGACATCAACGTTGTCACGGTCTACACTTGCGATGATGCCAACTCTGCATGTAAGATATCTTTAGTTTGATTGTTGAATGATGTGGATAATTATCAGTGAGCAAGACATACTTTGCACTTGAAGCCATTGAAATCGAAGTTGCACAAAATAGTAAATGTGCAAGGGCATAAAAAATGAATTTAGGTAGTTATAGCACCTATTTTATATCAAAAATTGACATAAAATTTGTATTCTGTTCTGTCACATGTACATCACTCAGGATAATATCTTTGAACTGCACAGTCAGTATGATTTAACTGTTTTGTTTTCTGCCATAGCCACACTGGACAACTTCCAGGTCAGCATCGGCAACAGCTCCGACATCAACTTCAATGAGGAATGTGGCGATGTTGTTTCTTCTGCCCAGCCCGGCCCCAATGCAGTTTTCTGCAACCACACCATGCGGGGGCAGTATATAGGGATCCAGCTCATTGGAATGACCGACTCTATACAGATATGTGAAGTCACTGTTCAGCTCTGTAAGCAAATTAATAAATACATTTTATGATAATGGTCTGCTATTGGAAAATAAAAAATTATTCCTTGTAGCTGCGGCTGACATACAAATTATTGCATATAGTAAATAATACAAATAGAAATAAAATATGAATAAATTTGTAAACTGAGTAGCTATGAACTAAAAGTAGAAAGGTAGATGTAGAATCAATCAGTTTGTGAAACAGGGTATACTCCATTCTTGCTTGCAAAATTGAATTTTGTAATTCAATTCAATTAGGTGGTATATTTAAAAAAAATCTGGAATGATAAACATGAAAATTCTCACAATGACTTTTTACTGTAAATTATGATGCAAAATTGTGTGAAATATACATGTACATGTATGTTGATATGAAAGCCTGACAAATATGAATAAAATTATTATCAAAATGTATATCACCAATTTAGATACAGTTAAAAAAAAAGATCGTGTTGCATTCCTTTGGTTTTTTCCTCATTGTTTGTGTTTTTTGCAAAAACTTACTTTAAAGGAATGAAATGTACAGTATGCCAGATGGATGATAAAAAAAAGATGCAGGGTTATTTCATATTATTTACTTATAAGTTTCATTTTATTTCTGGCAATTTTTTCAAAACAGTTCAATCGTAAGATAAAACTACTTGTGAAAGGAGACATGAAGAAAAGAATAGGTACTTCAACCTGGGTGCATTTTGCAAGTGATTTTCAAGATATAAACAGTTGAATGATACATATTATATGTTTTTCATGACGTCCTGGGACAACTCTGCAAAATGAGATATGTTATCATTCCTTCTCTGACAGTGGGACCGTTCCCGGTAAAAGCCATGGCCTGTGACGACCAACTCCTGGAGCTTTCATGTGCTGTCAACGAGATCGGTTACCTCAAGATCGAGAACGTCTTCTACGGACGCAGAGAAGATGGCAAACACTGCCCTCACAGGTTCGTTTTGTGTTATTTTTTACCCTTGAAGTATGGGGTGATGCCTGAGATGAATGTCTGTGCTCTTGCATGTCTGCATGATCCTTACCAAAGAAGAAATGCAACAATTACAAAATTATACACCTGCAATAAAGAGAAAGATATTCATTAAACATGAATTTAGCATTTTGAATTCCACTTAAGTTTGGTGTGATAAATTTTTTTCCTATATTCTAGAAAGAAAGTATGCCAAAATCCTCATCAGCATGCAATTTCACCAAATCAAGCTTATGTGGAAGTTAAAGGAACATTCATGTTAAATCTTCAGTCAATATTTTTGTTACGGATATGGGGGAGGAGGGTTTCATACAAAAGTTGGCTTAGGCTTTCTATCCTCAAATTGGCAATAGTGATTTTTGTAATGAAAAATCATCTTTTGTTTTGTTTCCCTTTACAGGTGGTCAAACCATACTTATGATACAAATTGTGCTGCAGACACGAGCACACTGGTTAATCTCGTCAAGGAGAAATGTGAGAACGAGCGTCAGTGCAGCGTGGATGTCGCCTCCGACATCCTGAACTCCCTGTCAGCCGATCCCTGCCAGGGAGAATTCAAGTATCTGGAGGTGGAATATACCTGCCAGAAGTTCTTGGAAGGTAAGAGCCTAAAAAAGTGGTAAGGAGGATAGTGATGATGATTGTGGTGATGATGACAGCGTAATTAAGGTGATGATGATAGTAATGCTGATAGTAGTGATGGTGGTGATGATGATGATGATTGTAATGATGATGGTAGTGATGGTGTGATGATGATGATGATTGTGATGATGATGGTAGTGATGGTGTGATGATGATATGATGATTTCTGTTTGTTTCTATTTATGGTAACTCCCGTAGGAACTTGGCTGGACAGCGTTTTTGCTGGTAAACGCCAAGCTGGTATATAACCAATTACATGTACCTAGGAAACATTTTGATGATGATGGTGATGATGATGATGATGATTGTATAGATGATGATAAGCACCGTGTGGATTTTTGATAGTGATGATGTTTATAACAATGTTGATGGTTATTGATGATGGTTGTGATGATGATGATGATGATGACGATGATGATGACGATGATGATGATGATGATGAGGAAGAGCGAGAGGTACATGAATATATAAGAAAAGGAGGAAGAAGAACAGGAGGAGGAATAGGAAGAGGAGAGGTATGATGTTGTATTTATGTTGATGATGGTGATGATGATGATGATGATGATGACAATCTCTTCAAGGATATATTGATATAAGAGTATTCTGCTTCCCCCTTCAGGAAACAACACGCAGTCATCAACCTATGCTGTGTGCCGAGAGGAAAATCTCCAGATTGCTTGCTACGGCAGTAATCGCTTCATCGAGATCACCAGTGCCTCCTACAAGCCTGTCACTGCTACCTCCCCATCATGGTGTACAGAATCACCTTCGGATAATTGTGAGTCAAACAGTTCACAGCAATGTCCCCAAATTCTTCTTTATCTGTCCCTGATAATTTCCTTATCTCTGTTATTTTGTCAAATCATTACTTAAGTAAGAGATGAAACTGATATTCCAGATGCAATCTTTAGATATTATAGCTTTTTTTATATTAAGGGTGTTTTTCTTTATACATATTATTACAAGGACATTTATTATGGAAATAAGCGTCACCAAAAGGTGGCGCTAAGTCCAACAGACTTTCAAATTCTACTTTAACTTCATGATTACAAATCTCTTAAAAAGTATAAAGTGCAAAACACATCGAAAAATGAAATAAAATCAAGAAAGATACATGTGCAATACAAAAAAAACGACAAAGACCAATAGTAAATGATGATATGGATGGGGGGGATAGCAAAAACAAATCCCCTAGAATAAATTAATTCAAAATCATATTACTTTCACCCCTCATGTCCAAGGTCTCTTTAGAAGGGCATAGAGACGCCAAATACTGTGGTATGTACTACATGTATACAAGAAGGGAAAATTATTTATTTGTACATGTATGTTAGAAAGATACTGAAATATAGTTCACATTATTCATATTTTAATACCAAATCTTTAGATAGGCTTTAGATGTCGAACCATGTTTTACATTCTTCTCTCCTTTTTAATTTCAGCTGCCAGTTGTTCAAGCCAGGATGTCAAGAGCATTGTAGCTGCCAACTGTGACAACAAGGTGACCTGTACCATCGTTGCTGATGATTACTTCCTTGGTGCAACGGCTTGCACCACCCACAAGATGCAACTTGAGGTTACATTTGATTGCAAGGGTAAGTCCTTTGGGCTTATCCATTAGATATTTCTGTTATGGTAACTCTAGTAGGAACTTGGCAGGACAGGTTTTTTGTTGTTGATATAATACCATGCTGGTATATACATGTAACCGATTTCAAAGGGAACAGTTTTATCAGGCATAGTGGCTAACCTTACATGTATATATGACAAATATTAGTTTCAGGTCTTTTGATCAAAGTAGAGGCATTGGTAGAGCACGGATTCAATCTCACAACCTTAGATCATGAGTTCAATGCTCTAACCACTAGACCACACAACTCAGTGGTAGTACAAATTAATGTATGCCGGGGTCTTCCCTTTATTCTTGTTGAAATAGCAAATGCACAATTTCTGTAACAAGTTCTAACAGCCAATCAAATTGAAAGATTTAAGGAGCTTTAAACTGTTATTGCAAATCAGTTTTTATAACAGGTCCCTGATCCTTATGTAGTAATAATTGGCAAACTGAGGAATGGAAACAATTAACCTAGACCTTCAAGCAAAGTTGCGTACCTATAGTTGTTTGTGAACCTTTGATCTACTTTTTATTTGATTCAGATGAGCTCCCATCGGGTGAGATATCCCTAATCGGATGTGAAGGACTCGATGCAGAGCTCTCCCTCTCTTGCCCTGATGGAACGTACATATTCATCAACGATGCATTCTACGGACGCACCCAGGTCGGTAGCTCGTCCTACGTCTGTCCTGCAGCTGATGGCAATGATGCTACCACGTCATGCCGGTCTAGTGACACCCAGGCTATCGTTGAGTCATACTGCCAAGACCAAAGGACCTGTAGCATCCCGGTATGTGGTTCGAACAAAAATCTGTTAGGGCATTATTAAGAATTATCAATACAAGTTATTGTGCAAATACATGTAATGGGATGGATTCATTTAGGGCTTTGGTAAGAATTATCTATGCAAAATATTGTGAAAATACATAAAATTTGATTCATTTGGGGCATTATTAAGAATTATCCATACATTTTATTATGCAATTACATGTAATGGGATTCGGTAAGGGCATTATTAAGAATTATCCATACAAGTTATTATGCAAATACATGTAATGGGATTCAGTTAGGGCATTGGTAAGATTACATACAGGTTACGGTTGTATAGGACTCATCATTGAGGGTATTAGTAAAAATTATCCACCGTTTCAAAGTTAATGCCTTGATAGTGATGCAAATTCCTAAACATAATGTATAATGACTGGTCATGATTTTAAGATGAGGGGGATTCGCAACAACTAACTTGAAGTCAGGGTATCTTTTTCATCCCTACTCTAGTTTCATTACATAAAAAACTAACAGGGAATACAGAGAAGCCACTAGGAAAGACCCTTAGCACAGAAGTGGTACAGATTTTTGGTAAAGTGCTTTTAATATTAAACAAGAAAGATCTATTTTAGAAGTTAGTCTGTAAGCCACGTACTATTTTAGTGTTTTTGTTTAGCAATGATCAATTTTTTTCTGTGTATTTTAGGTTGATGGGAATATTCTGAGCTCATCTGACCCCTGTTCCAGCATATCATCCAAGTATCTACAAGTTGATTATGATTGCTTGGGTAAGAAATCAACCCTCATTCAATCTTATCTTACATACTCATGAAATCTGATTTGCACTCTCGTGAAAATTGACTCATATTGATTCTGAAACTTTGTATTTCATATATTGGCAGATTTGTTGATGTTAAGTTCTGTGATTTTTTTTACCTGAATAAACCATTTTGAATTGAATTGTATTGAATCCACTAGTTGATATTGTCAACACATTTACATGCATGTTTGCATGTAAGTTGCCAAAGTTTCTTGAATGATATTCATTTATCATGATCTCCTTGAAGGGTGTTCGTTTTCTTGGGGGAGGGGGTGTTGCAAGAAAATGATTTTTATCAATTACAAATTACAGTTGTAAATTTACAAGTGATCGATTAATTTCAACTTGTGCAAATTGATTTATACATGTTGATTTAAGAAGCAGGCCATTGATAAATTGCAAATTTGCAATTAGTGGCAAATCGTACAGTTGATTAGGACCAAGGGGGTGTTGCAAGAAAATATTTGCAATCAATTGCAAATATGCTGTTGCAATTTACAATTGATTGATCACTTGTAACTATAGCAAATCAGATTACACTCCTTGTTTCACGGAGCAAATTAGCAATCAATTGCAAATTTGCAATTAATTGCATGGCATATGCTTCATTTTGGGAGCAAAATTTGACTTGCAATCGATTGTAAGATTCTTTCAACGCTCAATTATTTACATACACATCTCTCACTCTCATTTCCTTCTTTATTCAGGTGGTCGCCCTCTGAATGATATCACCTTGTATGCCTGTCAAGATCATGATGATTTGTCGGTAGAGTGCCCTGTGGATTATCCCTATGTCAGGATCATTGAGGCTGAGTACGGAAGAACAGAAGGTCAGTATGAGTTTCTCATACTTTGAGTTACTTTTGGTTACTTATCTCTCGCTATGGTGTACTATCACAGTGGTTCTGCTTCTGTCAACACTCATGAACATAAGAACAATGCCTACTTAGTTGTATTGATGGCAGCCATTCTCTAATCCTTTATAAAAATCTGTATTTTATTGTTCGAAATGAAATGTGAAAATAGAAATATTCCAAAAATTGTTCTTGCCCAATTGATCTGTAACCCGGCAGCCACTGAGCAGCACCAGATCGACGTAGCCCTATCCCTTTAGTCATTCAACGCCAAACAGGGTAGTAGCAACTCCCATTTTTTAACGTCTTTTGGTCTGACATGACCGGGACTTGAACTCCTGACCTTCCGGTCGTGAGACTGTCGCTGTACCAACTGAGCTTTCCTGTAATTCTAATTGATGCATCTATGCTGATATTGAAAACAAGAACCCAGAAGAGATACTGAGAATGATTCAACATGAAAGCCATGACACAGACTGTTGCTAAAGAATCGGTGCATACTCTCTCATCCTCAGTTTGTCTCTAATTGAATATTTATGAGTATCCTCAAGAAGATCTTTGTTCCTTGATGCGTTGACTGGTCTCGATCTAATCTCACCTTATCTTCCATACAGATCAATTCCGCTGTGCCTTCAGGGAGAATCTCCCATCTTTTACCTCCTTCCAGGGGTGTGACACATCCGGTGTCCTGACCGAGGCTCGGTCTCTATGCACCAACGAGAGGAACTGTTCTGTACCTAGTCACTGGAAGTATTATGTCGACAAGGAACCCTGTGTGGGTACCTACAAGTACCTCAAAGTCACCTACAGATGTCTAAGTAAGTCCCTGTGGGTTTTTTACTGAAGATTAAACATAGATTTGAATTTAGTCATGGATTTAAATTTTTTCCAGTTATGGTTTCTGCTTATGCTTCAACCTCAAAGCACATAATTGTATCAGAATTCAACTTATGTGTTTTAAAGATGGAAAAGGGTAGATGAACTGTGTTTCAAATATACCAGAATTTGTCAGTAATTAGCAAAATAAGCAAAGTATGATGTCAGTATAAAATAATGTCACTTTTCCAAGCTGTAATCAATGCATGTTCCACATGTGCTTCTCTATGTTGCAATTTCTAGGCTTTATCTGGTGTCCAGAAAGCTGCCATTATGTTACGTTTGGCTTTCATTTTAAACCACTGTAACCAATCAAGTAATAGGCTTTAAGTTCATTACTTTTCCTTAGTTTACCTAGGCACGACTGAAGTAGTTACTAATTATTAATTTTTTTCTAAATTTCTCGCATCTCAGTGGGTCCCATTGACTTCACCCGCGGCTACCGCTGGTTCTTCGTCAACCCTCATCACGACATGAAGAACTACGCCCTCTTTAACCATCTCCTGGGAAGCTACAAAGTCCGCAACTTCCTGGAGTGCATCAACCGTTGCCTTAGGAATGCAGACTGCGTGTCTTTCAACTACAAGGACGTGTGGTCAAACACGGGATATCCCTGCCAACTCAGCGACATGATCGTTGCGGAAGTGCCCTACGACTTTGGATACGCCAGTGGATACGAGTATTATGAAAAAGATTCTTATAGAGTGCGGTAGTCCAGGTTGTTGTATAGTAAATATGTAATTTATGAATTATTTGTGTTATAATATGTACTTGTTTAAAAAATTTGTTCAGATTTTAGACTATGGTCAATAGCTTGGGTTTCAAGGAATTTGACCGGTGAAACTGTCGAAGAGCAGGAATATTTTAAAATATATTATTAAATGTTTGTATTTTTATATTTGCCAAATTTGTTCTGTTGTCTAGTGTCTGAAATGTATTGGTGATATAATAGAGTAATTTGCACTTGAAATATATTTTTTGCTATTAGAAAGAAAACAGTCATGTTAATTCAATTTTAAGCATATCAAATTTTGACCTCTCACTTTATGTATTTCTGTAGATCATGGATGTATGCACGATTTTTTCCCAGAGAAGATAAAAACAATGCAAATACTGAAGAATACATGCAAGCAAAGCAACCAACTGAGTAAAATGGTATTTTTCATGATTAAAAATTCACTGATCTGGTGCATACATGCGATGGATTTTTCATGTAACTAGTAACTTTTTGGTCTTTGCATTTACTCTTGAGGTGTTCTTATTATTATTGTCAGTGGTATAAAAAACTATACATGTATGACTGTTTTTTAAAGGAGGTCAGAAATGTCTATCTTGTAATCCTGTTGTTTGTTGCGGAATTCGACATACTTTCTCATTGTTTTGAATCCACGAGCATTAAATGCAAAACAATTATGGAAGTTAATTCATGTATTATGCAGATTAGAAAATTTAATTTGTACATGTATATTAAAAATTATTTGTATATTTGTAGAATTGGTTAAATAAAATAAAGATCATCTATTAGATATGTAATGTAAACTACCTTTTAGTGCTTGTTCAATTTGTTTGTTGTTCTTTTTTCTTCTCGTGGAGGTGATTCTTTATTCTACTGAAGATGAATGCCCTGTAGTTAAGTGTGTGCATGTGGCACTTTACTTTTATTTTCAAGCAAAAATGTGAATGTAGTTGTTTGTTGTGTGGCAAATACATGTATGATCGAGATTGCTTCTTGAATTGTTTTGGTGATCATGCTTCTTTGATTGATTATTTTGATAGGATATTCAATGATTGATCTATTGATATTCAATCTATTTACAATGTGATTATGTGGTTAAGAGTGTAAATATGGGGAATAGGGCCAATCCCCCCCCCCAAAAAAAAAAAATATATATATAATAGTCTTGCTGCCCAAATTCATGTACTGGTAAGTGGATGTGGTAAGTAGGCTGATTGGTACAGTGAGTATATTCACAAGCATCAAGAAAAATTCAATTAGAAACTTGATGGATCATTTCAAATGTGTAAGATTGAAATTGGTGTTGGTGCTATATATGCAATGAGGCAATCTAAATTGCGCTTCCAACACTGCAGGCACCGAATACGGTTCTTGAAATCCCTTTGATGAATTGACTGGTTTATTCACTATTTGTTATTTCTCCCTCATCAGCTCTATATTCCTGCTGGGATATCTTCTTTGCTTTCTTTCTCTATCTTTCTGCCTCGTTCTTCCTTTAACTATTACATGTTTGTCTCTAAATCCACCCCCCCCCCCTTTTATCTACTTATCTACATGTATCTGTCTTTCTTATATATATATAGAAACTGATCCACAATGTGCTGCACTCAACCCAGGTGAGGTAAATGGGTACCGGTAGGAAGTAATTCCTTAAAAAGCTGTGTGCGCTATGAACGCCTAGCTTAGCCGGGTAATATAGGAGCGCCTTGAGCACCTAATTACAAGGTGGATATGTGCGCAATATAAATACCCTATATTATTATATATGCGTACATGTAGCCTTACTATTCCGGACTTTTCGCATTTACGACGGAGAAACTCTACAACACACCAATTTCTTTGAAAATGCAAGTCAAATCACAATGGAGAGCTGAGAGGCTTTTTTGTCTAAAGTTGTTCGACCGGAACAGCATCAGAATCTTTAGACTCTTGACAACGACATATTTGCTATCGTTCGTCCGGTGCAAATCTTTGAATGATCTACTGTCCCAGTCTACCAACTTTTGCAAAGCGCTCTGAAACAAAGTGTGATAAGAGCTACAGTATATAAATGTAACTATTATTATTAATATCTAGTCTCCTTCTCCCTCTCTTTTACCTCTTCCTCCCAACTCTGTCTTTTTTCTCTTTATCCCTCTCTCTCATTGTTTCTTGATACATTTTATCACCTTGTGACAAATATCTGTCTTTTCCCCTTTCTCAATCTTTTTTTTTACGCCATCTTCTCCCTTCTTTTTTTCAACATCTTCTTACAGGAGACAGGCATATGATGTTCAAATGTCATTGATAATTTTTGAATATTTATTTTGAAAGTTTATTTACAATGTAACAGTTTATATGTGCAGTCATCATCCTTTAATTCGTAAGAGCACCTCCTCTGCCTTTTCCAACTGAAACTGCAAAGAAGTTTCCACCACTTTGGTCTTCTAGTAGACAGTATATGATTCTTCTGATCAGCTTCCTCCTGTTGATATGCCTCCACCTGCTCGGTTTCGACCCGCTTCTCCTCGGTTCCCAACTGCTTCTCCTTAATCTCCAACTGCTTCTGGCCAGACTTCACCTGCTCCTCACTCAGTCTCCAACTACTCCTTTACTAAGCCACTAGCTCCTCATTCTCCAACTGCTTTTCAGCCTCCAGCTGCACCTCCTCCGTCTCTGCCTGCTCCTCAATGTGCCTGCCGCTCATCACCCTCTACTAGGCCGCTCCTCTTCAATCTCCAACTGATTCTGTTCAACCCCCAACTGCTCATCGGTCTCTATTTGCCATGTCCGCTCTTCAGCCTGAACATGCTCATTAGTCTCTAATCGCTCCAACTGCTCCTCTTCAGACTCCAGCAGCAACTCCTTTGTCTCCAACTGCTCCTCCTTAGCTTCCACCATCTCCTTCTCTGCCCTCTCTTCATCTGCCCCGATTTCCTTCTCCATATTTTCTCTCTTTATCTCTACTACCTCCTCTGCCTCCCCGTCCTCCTCCTCAGCCGGCATCACCCTTTCTCCTCCTGTGTGCCCACCTGATCTGACACAACTGCTTGTTCTTGAAGATATTTGATAATATCTTACTCTCCTGAATATCGAAGAGGCATGTATGCGAAAGCGATCACCTCTGCCAACTATTCTGAATGTCGGGGCTGACAAGGTACGCCGGAAATTAAGCAGAAGAAAAAAAAACAGGTTATGATATCCCATCATAATAATCTACTGAAACAATATTTACATGTCGATTTCACTTGTCTAAAGACAAAATGACCCAAAGGTACCTATGGTGACTCGTCTCAAAATGTGTCTGACAGGAATAGGTATAGTTGACGATAACATGGGACTTCTGTATTGTGAATCTCATAGTGTTATACTTATGGGCTTAGGTCTTATCTGCCATTTTCTTCCCCATTTTGTGAACAAATTTTTGGACAGACCTCGTTGAAGCCTTCAAGGATTCATTCAAACTTCTGATCTTTCACTTGGCTGAATATGAGAAAATCATCCGCAAAAAATACAGTTTTGATGTTATGCCGTTTGGTAACAAAAATTCAAACAAATCACATCATGGTGCGGTTGTCACCAACTCACATGCCCTTCATATGCTTCATTACGATTTGAATATGATAACAATAAATTATTGTTGGCTGTTTAATCTAATATTTTTACAGAACGAACGTGATTAGGCCCTAGTGCATTTTCTAAAGTCTAAACCAGCGGGTGAAACGTATTTTGGGTATGTCTACCAAGAAACGACTTTTCTGAGAAAATATTTGAAATTATTTGCTCGGCGCGCATTCCAATAAGGACGTAATACAAACCAAATTGCTACAGGGGGAATCAAATCGCCCACGCTCTCTCTTTCTTAAAAAACCCCAAAACATGTGCATGGAACTACTGCGCATTTCCTGCAATTATAGGCCTATACCGCGCATGTTCATCTGCGTTTAATTGTGACGTCAATTTATGCGCGTACATGATTTGCATAGTTACAATGTTTAACTTTCTTCCGAGTATCATTATCATCATTATTGATGCAGCGTTTGCACCTAAACTATTCCTAGCGAGTTTATCGTGCCCTTTCAGAGTATTATCTCAATTCGAACTTTTCAATATGAGCGACGAACGTAAGTTGAGTGAAAACATATTTACTGGAACGGGCTTCTATATTTCCTTTAATTTGTAAGCTAGATTATGAGTCTTTAACATAAATGGTTTGTTTCGCTTATGAATAAAATAGATTGCGGTGTTTTAGAGTGGTTCTTTGATACTCCCATATATACACACACTTTATTTATGTTAATCGTGCTTTGAAACTTAAAAAAACCCACAGAATTGTTGTAGGTCCTAATCATATCTTTATCGTGTAAAATGGATCGTAATAATGTTGACAATGATACAAGTTGATCGAAAGTTTGAATGAATGAAGATGAAAATCTTCATTCATCTTTATTTTCGTCGTCTCATTTAATGAAGATGAAACTCTAATAAACCTTTTTCCTCCCAAAGGATAATTTTATCGTGGAGAAATTATTATTGTAATGCTTAGCAATTAGGAAGTGCAACGTTGAAAAAAACAAAATATTGCTTTGCATATTCTTTATGATCGGATATCATAACCTTTTTTCTTTTGTAATAATATTCTGCTTTATTTTCAGCAAACCTAGTCGTCCCGAAATTCCAGCGAAATTTGGCGGATTTTCTGGCTTTCGATGAGTACATATTCCTGTATGATATTCAAGAGAGTCAGATTGACTCCTTTCTTCAATATCTTCAAGAACAAGCCGGTGTAACGGAGGGAGTTACACAGGAGGAAGGCGGCGGAGAAAGGGTCATTGCGTCTGATGACGAGGAGGAGGAGAAGCAGGAGGCAGAAGAGATGAAGACAGAAGATATGGAGGAGATCGAGGAAGGTGAAGATAAGGCAGAGAAGGTAGTCACACAGGGGATGAGTGCCGGACACAGGGCCATGGCGGCTGATGATGAGGACGACGTGGCAGAGGGGGAGGTGAAAGCAGAGGAGATGAAGACAGAACATATTATGGAGAAGGATATGGAGGCAGAGGACGATAAATCAGAGAAGCCTGTAGTGGCCCAGGAAGAGCAGATGGAGGAAGCTGATGAACAGAAAGAGAGGATGGAGGAGGAGTTGAAGTCGGTAGAAGAGCAGATGGATGCTGATGGATTAGTTATAGCTGAGGAGACGATGGAGGCGGAGATGTTGGCTGAGGAGGAGAAAGTGAAGGCAGAAGAGGAGCAGGAGGTAGTGGTAGTGGAGAAGGAGCAGATGAATGTTGAGGACGATCAGGGAGTAGCTGCTGCCCTGGCTGCTGAGGATCAAACTGTGGCAATCGAGGGGGAGAAGATCGAGGCTGATGGGAGACCGGTGTTGTTCGATGAGGAGGCACATGAGATTACTATGACATCGGAGCTTGGGGATGCAGAGGAGGAGGTGATGTCGGTAAAGAAAGAACGGTTTCTGGTTGATGGGACCCAGACTGAGGCAGAAGAGCATGTCGAGGCCGAGTGCAAAAACTCCGAAGTGAATGAGAAGGAAGAGGTAGCGGCCGATGAGGAGCAGTCGGTGGCTGCAGCTGAGGGGATGGTTGAGGAGGGGGATGCCAAGAAGACGTGTGCAGATGAGCAGTCATGGACAGGGATGGAGCAAGTAGTGATTGATGAAGAAAGGTTGGAGGCTGGCGAACGGACGGAGGAGAATCGGGGGAAGTCAGAGGAGCAGATGGAGACTGAGAATGTGAAGGCATATGAAGAGCAGGAAGGGGATATGGATGAGAAGGTTCATATCGTGTCATCTAGAAGGAGAACGAAGTGGTGGAAACTACTTTGCTGTTTTGGTTGGAGTTGGCGGAGGAGGCGCTCATAATAATAAAATGAGCAGATCATGTTTTGATGATATTATTATGGGATTTCGATAATTGTAAATAAAAATTGTAAATAAAGTTACATTGTAAATGACTTTTGTGTACATTATGCAGGGGCGGCGGAACGAATTTGAGGGGGAGGGGGCTGAACACGAATCACAATTTGATGATAAATTTTCACGGTTTTTTGGGGTTTGTTTCTGACTTTGTGAGGATGCTGAAGCCCCCCCCCCCCCCCATTTCCTTCCCGGTTCCGCGGTCATGCTGTTCCTGTCATGGTGGTTTCCTGTAAAGTAGCCGTTGAGAAACAGTCTCGTAATATTGAATTGAATGTATTACCAGATATCACTGTCAGGTACAATTACAAGGAATAGTACATCACATATAAACAAAACATTTGGTAATTGGAGCTAATCGAGGTTAGCCCCAAATAATGTCATTATCATAGTTTAAACAATAAATTTAACTAAATCTTAATATTGTACATCAAATTCAGTACTAATTCTACTTATTACTGTTGCAGAAAATTTCGATCATTTTCAGTGAACATATTTACACTATTTACAAGAAAAAAATATCTTAATTATTTACAAAATCTTTATATAGAATTATTTGTTTTCAGGCAGTATTTTACCATACCAAATTAATTATAATCTTCCAGTAGCATTAATTGTAACGATTTTAAGGAGAGGAGAAAAAGAGATGGATGAACTAAAGGAGCAGTCACAAGAGAGATTTATATTTGTTATAGCTATATATAGCAGGATATAGAGAAGAGAGAGAGAGAGAGAGAGCGCTATTACTGTTTGCAATTGAAACAATATATAGACCAAGTTATATTCTTATTATGCTAACGGGAATTACTTGATGACGGCACCTCTCTCCCGAGATTTGATTATCTCCATATCCTTCATGACGACTTAACCCCCCCCCCCTTCCCTCTTCAAAGCCTGAAATGATAATCATTTAATATTAGGCCGTGTCGCATTGGCAATGTCTCCCTCTTTTGTTTGTTTGTTGTTGTTATTTTTGCAAAAGGAAAAAAAAGTCGAGTAGAGTTGGTACCAAGATTTACTACAATCACATAATTACAGAAGGAAGAGTAAAGCAGGGACGGAGAGACGAGATCGAATGCAACTTTAATGGGTGGAACACTTTTTTAAAATGTCATATTGAGATAATTAAACGTAGCATAAGCAGTGATTTTTTTTGAAGCGATCTATTTTAGCAGCATTTCTTCTTAGGCCAAGATGGCCTACATGAGGTTCGACACCCCCCCATCCTCCTCCCTTTTAACCTCTGGGTCCTCAAACAAAATTAATTATTTTTTAATTCAATACAAGATGTTTAGCCGTAGCTAATCAAATGCAATTGAATAACGTTTTATATCTCTTGAAAAGGAAAGAAATTTCCATAGCACACTCAAGCAGGCATGAGCTGCGCTATTTTATTTATTTTTTGCTATTTTCATTAGTGGAAGACATCAAAATGTGACGTCATGTTTTCCTCTACCAAAAGAAAAAAATACCACTCTGCCCCCTCCACCAGCAGGCCTACTAGTCATTAAGCGCGTACAACATAATTTGCCCCTCTTCTCCATTTTGTCATCTTTTTTATTTACTTTATCAATTAAACAAGAAAGGAGTGGGGGGGGGGGGGGTCCCAACCCGCACCACTGTTGAATCGATATATCGATATGATTTATAGCAGCTGTAAGCATACGAAATAGGTAGTTTGATAAAATAGAAAGAAAAAAGGGGAAAAGTACTTCTGACTCAGCCTAAAATTCATCAAAATCTAGAGATATAAAAAATAATCTAGCTGTAATTTTCCATTGCTGACGCTTTGGACCCCAGTAGATCAATAATATATGCATTGAAACATTAACCTTTAGTGTTCCTTTTTTTTTTCGCTTTCCTCTAAATTTCTGGGTCAAAGTTTGCACGATTTTCCTTTCATTATTTTCATCACAGAAATCACTAGGCTCTAATGTCAACGAAAATGACAAAAATCTATTATCGAGCGCGCAAACTATGGTCCCGAATCGCCCAATCCATGAATGCGTAATGCGTATGTTTGCTTTTGCTTAAAGAAGAAGAAAAAGGCGGTATAATGGAATAAAAACAAGTTTGAAATTGGATAAGTACGCGCGCCTAGTGAGGGCAGTTCTTATCTTCATTGTCAAGTTAGGTGTAATTTACGTGGCCTTGATTTGTCAGTTTTTTCGTAATCAGATTTTTGCTTACGGTTTTCGCCTCAATTATCCATTTTATGTCGCTATGCCAGTCACGTGTGGCGTTCATGTGCAGATGCCTTCGCTCTAAAGGTTGGAGATTCCCTTGCTGTTAATGTGTGCACGATTGATAATACGATACAAAAGAATAGTATTTCAAAATCCATCATTGAATCGTTAAGTTTGATCTGCAATGTGAGATATGGGACCTATGTCCGTACGGAGAACCGAATGTGATCTTGAATATCACACCGAAAAAAAATAAAGTTTTTATTCAAAATAATGGTTAAATGGGACCCGCGCAAGTCAGTAAGGGTGGGGTGGAGTAAGAAAGGGAGAAGAGAGAGAGGGGGGGGGGGGATAAATGGGTGTGGTTTTTTGTTAAAATGTTGATTGAATTATTTGAAATGCAATAATCAATATTCTTTGGAAAAAAATGTCCAGGAAAACCCGCTCTCTCTATATATGGGTTAGCTCTTATAGGCTAGTCGATTTATTTTTCTATGCATCTAGTCTACCCTTAAAATAAATGAATAGATTACAAAAATGAATAAATGAATTACAAACAAACAAATAGATACTTATAATATAGAGATACATAAACATATAAACAAAGAAAAAAAAGTATATTTATGGACATAAAAAATGAACAGGAGAAAAAACATAAACTAAGTTAAAGAAAAAGATAGTAACAGAGATAAAGATATACAAAGAGATAGATAGGGAGAGAGATAGATAGATAGATAAATATATAGATATATAGATAGATAGATAGAGACAGATTTAGAGTTTAATAGATAATTATAGAAATTGATGTTTAAAGATAGAGAAAGCGATATAGACATAAATTAGCTTGCAATTCCAAGAGATACATTTTTATTACATGAATTAACCAAAATATGGGTGAAAAAAGATAAAACAATGTAGGCCTAAAGAGACAAGACGAAGGGAGCTAGGGTTAGCTTTATTTTCAACATGAAATGAATATTTATTTCGGCACATACTACTGCTGCTCCCTCTCGAATAAATTACACCACACATTTTTTTTCTCTCCGTACCACAGTCACAGATCATTAAATTATTCCGCAGATATGTCGGACTCTACACAGGGCTCTTATGATATACAACCCCTCTTCGTCGTCAGCCATTGTCCACAAAATAAATTTCAAGTTCAACCAGATGTCCCTTTAAAAACAATGACTCATCGGCATGCACAACTCACCCACCCCTCCTCTCCTCTTGTTACATGACCACCCCCCCCTCTACCGCCCCTCCTCATCGCAAATGAGTTTAGATATATTCTTCATTTGCCATTTGAATCCGACTTCGCCATGTACGCGATGTGCCTGGGTTGATGAACGGAAATTGGCACTCTAGGTCGAACATCTCTGGCCCTATCCGCCTCCATGTTTGCTTGGTGTCGTTCTACCTTTCTTTCCTGTTTCCATCTTTTCTCCTCTTCCTTTTATTAAAGCCAAACCTTCACAATTTTACTCTGTGACTTTTCTCGACTGGCACTGTGCATACAATGTGACCAGACACCTCAAACCACAATAGGTTGCCGAAAAATGAATTTTGAGGATGTTATTCAGCTTGAAAAAGCACTTCCTGAACATTGTTTCCTCCTTCACTTTAATGATTTCTTTCTTGCCTCATCATTTTCTGTTAACTCTATATTCCCTGCTGAAAAGAACACAGTGTCACGCAGAGTGATCACAGTGTGTTCACATAGTGGACTATGTGAGAATATTGTTCACACTGTAAGGATGCTCCGACGGTGTGGCTGTCCACAGCGTGATCACATGGTCTACTTTGTAAATATGTGATTCACACTGTTGAAATACCCAAAGCTACAGTGTGAAGATGATCTCACGTTGTCTTCCACACTGTGATTGTGTCAACACACAGTGGGACGCTGTGTTCATTTCAGTGCGTTTTCTTCCTCACTCCCCCTCTATTTTTGCCTTTGGCTTCATTCCCCCCTCTCTCTCTCTTTCTCTACTCCCCTCTCTCTTTATTTTTTGTTACCCATTCAATCAATGTTACTTTATCCCTATGTCTCCGTCGCATGCCCTACATCGATCTTCTGTTTGACCTGCACCATATTGAAATTAATTGTCCTCTTTTCTTCTTTTCGTCTCTCTTTTCCTTACATCATCTTGTCAGTGTTCAATATATAATTCTTGGATTCCATCCTTTCTCTAATTTTTCCTTCTTTTATCTTAGAATTGTCCCTCGTATTATATTGTCCCCATCCACACTTGAATCTTCTTTATCTCTATCCTCCTCGGTATTGTTATATCACTCAATCTCTCTCTGTATTTGTTCTGCTCTCTTCTCTATTACCTCTTTAACTCTTCCATCCTTCCATCACTTTATCATTATTTTTCTCCCCCAAAAGTAGACTGATCCCATTTCCTTTCCCAAACGAGTAGATGCCGGGGAATAAATCGGGCTTGTTTGATGTAAATGCGCAGAGTCGAGCGAGAGAAAATTGATGTGATTTAGGCCCACCGTCTTCCACAAATGAGTGAGATGCTCGAGAAATTTCCAGCTAATTAATTAAATCGAAGTCGCGCATGTCCCTCGATCAGCTCTCCATCGCAATGCATGTCGTATATTTAAAGATCGAACTTGCAGGGGTGAATAGTGCATTTCTGGGCATTTCTCAGACATCAACAAAAAGAGAGGTACATGAAAATGCACATGTGGGGATACTGGCTACATAATTACGTTATGCTTTATTGCTTTTTCACTCAGTTACTTATTAAGGGAATAACAGATTTCCCCTGGGATTTTAAGAACATGAAGAAGATTGATTGATGGCAAAGAAC
Source organism: Lytechinus pictus (assembly GCF_037042905.1). Classification (NCBI taxonomy): domain Eukaryota; kingdom Metazoa; phylum Echinodermata; class Echinoidea; order Temnopleuroida; family Toxopneustidae; genus Lytechinus; species Lytechinus pictus. Next base: position 18,792,754 of record NC_087261.1, on the reverse strand, counting down.
ATTGAATTATTAAACCAACACATTGATAATGGTTTAGAGAGAAGTTATGAATTATCGCACAGGATCGTACATTGTGGGTTGCGTTGTCATGGCGATTTGAGTTCGGTTTGGAATGATGAGGTAAACCATAAAATAATGCACGAAAACACAACGACTGAAAGGAAATCCTACACTTGCGGATTTTGTTTTTGTTAGTGATACAGATAGGTAAGAGATTGAATAAAAACAAACGAGAGGAAGGTTTCAATCACTATAGAAAGTGGCTACATTTGAGTTCAATTATGAACACACGACCTAATATGCCTGCATAAACATCGGAAGCGTTGTGTCTTTTTACGCCGAGCTTGTCGGTGTGAAATCATCCGAACCGATTGGTGAGTTTGATTTCTTTCGAATAAAAACAGTAAATTTACCAGTTAATTAAAGTAAGGCCACACAATCCTACTTTCAGAAGAATTTCTTCACAATATTGCCAGCCACTACGATTCTATCCCTTTAACTTTTTCAGAGTTCACAGTCAAGTCAGTGACTAATGGGGTAGGCCTATATCTAATTTTATATCTATACAACAGGAAAAAATATATATAGTTTCATTACTATGGCTGGCGCCATCTAGCAGTCAGGCACAAAAAGTTCGTCGGAAAAATAAGTTTCATCCCGGTACCTCCCACGAAACAGATCCTGACACAGAAATGTAACTATATCTGATAGGGTGAGAGAGGCTAAGATTGGCAAGGGATACTGGGCCCTGGTGTTATTTTCACTACCCCGCTCCTGGCACGGGTAATAAAATTATGCAGAAAATTGAATGAAATGAATCGAATTAAAACTAAAGGTTGAACTGGGTGCGCGAGGAAAATGGCGCACACAAGCTGTGTCTTTTTTTGTCATCGTCCATTTTTTTTCCAGCTCGCAATTTTGTCTTCCGTTTTGTGGTCGCGGGGCTTGGTAAGTACTGCGTCCCATCTTACGCGGTCCCGTGCGGGTTTGAAACTTAGTGGAAACTAAAATATATTTTTCAATCTTCTTTCCTATTCTTAAGCTACTCTGTTCCATTTCCGCGGGATATCCCCGTTCATGGTTATTTATGTATATGTTGCCTCGCAAAAAAAGTGAAAGTTCGAAAATAAATTGTAAAATACAGGAGATTTGATATGATGATATTCGGAGAGAGAGCAGAGAGCGAGGGACAGGAAGGTGATGAGGGGGTGAGGGACAGAAGGAGAAAGAGAGCGAGAGGTGGAGAGGGTGTGTGTGTGTTTGAGAGAGAGAGAGATAAAAAGATGGATAGATAAATAGGGTGAAAGAAATAAAGAAAGAAAGAAAGACAAATAGCGAGAGGTGGAAGAGGGTGTATTTGTGTTTGAAAGAGAGAGATAAAAATAGATGGATAGATACATAGGGTGAAGGAAAGAAAGATAGATAGCTAGATAGAAAGAAAGAAAGAATGAAAGATAGATAAATAGATAGATAGATCGATAGCGAGAGTGTGTGTGCGCGCGCACGTGTGTGGGGGTGGGAGGGTGGGAGAGAGGGGATGGATATTCATGAACGCTGAATAACATGACCGGAAAAGTAATGTAGATGACAAAATGAAATATGAATAGTCAATAGGGAGGGGTGTGTGTGTATGTGTTGGGGGGGGGAGTAGTATTTCACCCACATGAACATGACCTACATGGAGAAGTAGCCCAATATGACACCTCAATGAGACCTCCCTCTCCCCCCTGAGGTGGTTATTATAGGGATGAGTCACTCGGTGAAACCCAGAATCTGATTAAACTATGCTCCGATGAGCTCCCTTTAAAGGGTACCATCAACTTAGACAATGACATACACCAAAATGACATATAAACAAATAAAGGAATTGTATCTGGTATACATTTTTAATAATACTGAATTAGCCTTTCATTGAGCCCCCCCCCCATCCCCTTGAGTATGACATGACAATTTTACATACTTGTTCATATATTTGTAATTTCATATGTGCTTGTGTTAGAATTATGGATATTGTTAATGTTGATTCATTTGTGTTTATCAATAAAAACTAAAAAGAGGTAAAAGAGCCTTTCATAGCCAATGACATCATATGAATTTAACAGGGAATTTATGTATTATTTATGTTCTATAAACAAACATCGTTATATGAGAATTATTCAGATATATGTAAAAGTTAATTCATCCGATTTGATCACCCTAAGGAAACGATTAAAGTGAAATAAGATTATTCCAATATAGGAGCCTTTTCTATACATTCAAAATAATTTATTTTGAGGGATTTAGCTTTCATCTCTTCTATCCATTTGTTTATTTGACAGTTTATCTAGTTATCTATTCATGTATCCATTAATTTACCTACTTATTTCTGTTACAATGTTGATTCATCTATTTATTTACTTATTTGTTTGTTTATTTATGTATATATAAAGTTATTTATGTATTTATTTATTTATTATTCATTCATTCATTCATTTATATATTCATTCATTTTCTGTGTCTGTATTTCTGATTTATTAAAGAAAACCTTTAAAGATTTTTCGAAAATTCAGATTTTATATCCAAGGGGGGGGGGGGGGGTGGCAGGAGGCTTGTCCTGTCAGTTGTGTATAATGCATTATAGTCCTCCCGAATCACGACTATGAAGAACAGATAATTGAAAATTATCTCAATATTTATCTGTTATTTTTTTTTTTACATCGTTCTTATGAAGAAATATGTAAATCATGATGATTAATCGTGATTTTTATTCAGATAAATCGTTTTATTTTATTATGTCATTGCCACCGGTATATTCCATAACAATATGAAAGGTGAAGGAGAATACAAAAACAAATTAAGCGTATATACCTGACATTGATGAATAACAAAAGCAAGACAAATTACTTATCTTGAATAAGATAAATCATCCTTTAGGATGAGTCATATTTATGTAATTGTGGAACAGCCTTCAAATCTCTTACCCCAATCAAACATTGAATGTCCATAAAAAGGACATTCGGGGTTCATGTCTCAAGGTTTATTTTGTCAACAATGACAGGGTAAAACATGATAAATGGACAATAAATGGAGTATAGGCACCGGTAGAAAAACAAATGTCTAACCAAACGACAAGAGATGAATAAAAAAAAAGAAAAATATAAATATACTGTATATACGATCTAAATACTAATCATTACGGGTGAAATTAATGAATAACAAAAATGCAAAATTTCGGGAAAAACAGACCAGGGCCCGATTGCATAAAAGTTACCATTATAGTAACTTTACCATGCAATGGTAACGTGCATGGAATCCTTGATTTTGATTGGCTGTTCATCATCGTTACCATGGTACTAACCATTGGATGGTAAAGTTACCATAATAGTAACTTTTATGCAACGGGGCCCAGGCCTACAGTCTCTGCATTCTTTTAAGTACTTTAGACCAATTTTCTATGTAGCACAAAGTAGTATTGCTCTCTGATAGCTAGCTTTATATGGAAATTCAATATAATATATAAAATTTATGATCATCGTCAAAAATTGAAGCATTTATCTGTCTTAATATACAGTGAAAGGGAACCACCTGCTTCGTGTTTTGCTTTTCGTATTTTGAATATATTATGGTCATGACAATGCTGCTTTTCATGAAATAGCAAAAGGTATTGGACTTCTTATAATATATTTTAGGCCGTTTTCATTCTGACTCTGATTCAATATTGTTTCTCATTCAATGATTTTGAAAGTGTGGTTTCGTATGAACCCTACTGGAAGGAACATGGTGTCCCATAGTGTGTTCACAGTGTGGAACACAATGTAAAATCATCTTCACACTGTTGCATTTGAGCGTTTAAACAGTGTGAATCACAATATGTTCACATGAACAGTCACACTGTCGAGGTGTCCACAGTATAAAAATAATAATCTTTCCACTGTTGAATTGTAGCATTTTAACAGTGTGAACAATATTCTCACATAGTCCACTATGTGAACACATTGAGATCTCACTGTGTGCCACTGTGTTCGCTCCAGCAGGGAAGTTTATCATAAAATATGATTCAAATGATTTCTGCTTATTCACTTTAAAAATCAGAGCTAAAGATAAAATCAAATTAGAGTCTAGGCTACATAGATACCGACAAAAATTAATTCATTAATATATACAACAGTTAAATAAAGATTTAAAATAAGCTATAATTATCGATTCTTCCGTAACTAATCTAAATTCATCTAGAACCTCTGACATCTAGAGTGATATTTAAGGTTCTTATCCATCACTGCAACGGGAAACACAATTTTCAGTTTGGGTGTCCGTTGAAGATGTGCTCCTGCATTAACATAAACGCATGTCTCCGTGTGTCTTCAATTTAGGGTCCCAAACGAAGGAGTCCCTGAGTGAAATTACAGCACACATTTCCCCTGTACCACAGTCTGGCTTGCAATAAGGAAAAAAACATAGGGAAGACAGAGGAGTATGCTCATTTCATATCTCCTTGTCTTAAGATTTGTATTCATTTTCAAACAACATGATCAGAATGCGTAATTATTAAGTCATTTTCCGATATCCCTCTGTAAAATGCAAATAAGTGTAATGTAATCTGTTTTACTTCTGACATGAATGCACCGTCTTCACTTGCTAAAGTAGGACTTTAAAAAAATGTGAGAATGCGATAAGATTATGTATTAATAGTGCTATTCCCTATTGGTGAATGATGTGAAAAATGCAAGTCAGTGAATTTCATTAATAGTAATTAATTTTCTACTTCAATGGCAGTGGTGGAATAAGCCAGCAATTTCGAGGCGGCCAAACATAGCGTTCGGAACAAAATGTAAAAAAACAAACTTTCAATACGAAAAGCTAATTTTGCAAATCAAATCAAATGTCATATTTAACCCTTATCCCCTTTTTATATTTCCTTTTCTTCATTTATTGTTGGTTAAGGGACTTAGCACTCCCCCTTTTCAATACGAAAGTGTGCAATGATATATCATTTCGTACGTGGCTTCTGACTTCTTAAAGCAAGAATGCTTGCAATAGAACCAGAGATCTCACAGCTTTTGGTCCTTTCTGAGGGACACTGGAAAGAGAATCGATGCCTTAGGAAAGGCGAGCAGTGGTCCCCATCGCATTAACTTGGTTAACATTCATTTGACCTTTAAAACAATCTGAAATATATGGTCTCATTTGTCACCTGTGTCTATGATGATATGTGTCTACGATGATATGTTGCAAAAAATGAAGCCCTGCAAAAATCACCCCCAAAATCATTATTTAGTGCTTAATATATATTAAAAATAAAGTGACCGAAGATACCATCCCAATTTTATTCAATATACTAACATGTGTTTTGGGAAGATTAATGAAATTGTGTTTTTTTTTCATGAAAGTGTTTGTGAGAACTTTTTTTTTTCTGGGCGTTTTTTATCCATATGAAAAATATTAAATATAACTAACAACAAAGTTTGTGATTTTGAAAAAAAAAATTAAAGCTTTGCAATTTCAACAAGAATCATGTCTTTATCTGAACGCGTAGACGATGTTAGCAATTACTTGATCAATAAATAACGAAAGATATGATAGTCTTCGTTGATTCGAGGGCTTAGATATAATTTTCATGAATGGAATCATATTTTGATGAATAATTTGTTTTTAATATTAAATTAAAGGAATTATGATTTTGCATACTTATCATTATTTTTGCAGTCAGTTAAGAAGGGAATTACGATTAGCATTTGAATAATTCCCGGACGAACTGATGAATAAATTCTCGAAAATAAACAAATATGACATGGTCTGTATAATCATGGTCTGATTTTGACGAGATCTTCGAGTAGGATGGGGGGTTGGGTGTCCGGACACGTAACAGAAATGAAGCCTTGTTTTTATCTCAAGAATAAACCAAAAATATAGGTTGAATAGTTTTTTTTTCACCATCAATATTTGTTCTTTATAATATTTTCTTATATTCTGTGCTAAAAAGAATTAAAGACATTGCTTGTAAACTTTTCAAAATTGAGAGTAAAAGTCATGTGTCCGGACACCCAACCCGTCCGGACACACAACCACTGGGTATATTAAGCATGAAAAAGGTAAAATATGCAATCGAAATGTATTATTCTCTCGGAGGAACAATGTCGTCAGTCATTCATTTTGGGGATTTCAGTCGGTTTCGCTCAAGCGTATCAGCTTGCCGGACGCGCTCCAGCCAAAGTACGCCATGTGAGATGAGTCGAGGGAGCAGTTATTCAATTTTGAATTGCCCCATCTCAGTCAATACATCTCAGTTTATTATTCTCCCACCCCCCTTCTCTCCCGCTTTCTCTTTTGCTCTGTCTTCCTCCTCCTCCTCTCTCTCCTTTTCTCTCTCTCTATCTTCCGGCTTCTTTCTCTCTCTCTATTCCCCTCTTGTAAGCAGATTTTTTTGTACTATGTAAATTTACGTGTATTAAAGCATCTCTCCCTCTCTCTCCGCACAGCAACACTTTGATATGTGTTTAAAAATGTCTTATTTTATTTCTTTCATTCTTCACTATCACTCCCCCTCCCCCTATTCACTATCTCTCTCATTCTTCTCTTCCATTTCTATCATATTATTCTCTTTTATTCTGCCTTAGCCATACATCTCAGTATTTGCTTTCCCCTTTTCAAGGTATCGGATCTTTTACTGTGACGTTCCTTACAGTCACTCTGTGATGCATGTGTTTCTTCACCACTGTTTTTATCCTATTTGTCAATGCAGTGGGTGGAAATATGATCTTTAATTTCTTATTTCACGTGTTTATAGTGAAATATAAGATAAACCCTCTCTCTGTTTTGTTAACAACGCACCGGTATATCGTGTTTTGTTGTATACAAATTTTGCCCATCCAATCCGAAAAAAACCTGTATCGCTTTTGATCTCCATGCTTTACCCAAAACAGTGAGTCTTTTCCCTTTCAATTAACCAACCCAGTCTCACTTTTTCCTCTATACAATTTCTATAATAAAACCACATCTTCAGCTTTTATTCCAAACCCCGGTCCCTTCCTGTTTTAACATTGTCCATTCCATTTACTTTACCCCCTCCCTCCTGTCCCAAACAATGCAAGTTCCAAACCCCTTTATATAGCAATCCAATCCCACAATAAATTACGGGGGCGAGTTTCATCCCTGCACTCGCCGACAAAATCCCCCTGGAAGCAAAATTATTGGCTAAATTTGACGGGACGGCCACGGGGAAAAGGGCAGAGGGATTGTACTAAGCAAACCAATAGCAGGAAATCAAGAAATGCGTTTTGATCAGAGCTGGGATAAAACTACGACGGCGAAACTCCGAATCGCTCTAGCCAAAATGAGATGGACGGGATAAAAGGATGTTTTTATCTTGAGACTCTCTCTCTCTTTTTTTGGTAGGATGATATTCAATACAACTCCTACGCACAGGAGGAGTGCTCTTCAGCAGAGCATACGGCATTTTCACATGTTTTCTTTAGAATAAATTTATAAAAGTTAAGAGATCCGTTGTTACTTTGAATAAATTTGGTTAAAGACAGCCACCCTATACCACAGGGGCGGATCCAAGATTTTCCAAGGAAGGGGGGCACATTTTTTCGAGGAAAAATTTGACAAGCAAAAAAAAAGAAAAGAAAAAGGGTTTTTACCAAAAAATAAGGATATTGAAAGGGGGGGCACACTTCTGTTTTAACGGCATTTTCGCATTACACATTTTAATTTTGCTTCTCAAGGGGGGGGGGGGGGGGCGGGCCGGCTGCGCCCCCCCCCCCCTGGATGGTGGTATAGCCAGGCGTACTTGCGTGTTCTATGTTTAAAAATCATGGTGAACACAGGCACGGATTTTCGTTTAGTAACTGTAACGGTGTTACAGGCTGTATAATGAAGAAAAAATTGATAAAGTTGCATTAGATGAAGAAAGAAAAGAGGTAGAAAATAAAAATCTAAAAAAAAAGTATTGAAAAGTAAGGGTTGGATCAAATGATACTCTTAGACATCATAATTCCCAATTTATTACAGATACAAAGAGAAATAGTGGAAGGAAGGAATACATCACATTCATTTTTTGTGAGTATGGTGAACCTCTTACGGTCTAATGGCGCATATTGCGTTACATGCTCGAAATGTCATATAAATAATCATTGTGTTTTGTAACGAAAACGTTTTTCTTGTCGATTTCTTCGGTAAAACGAAAATGGTTTCTGCTTACAGATATTTCCCTTGAATCACAAAATGTGTTTGATGTAAAAGTGAAATGAAATTGGGAAAATACGTTTTTTGTTTCGATTTTCATGATTAAATAGAAACAACACCTAAATTCATTTCGAAATGCAAATCATTAACAAATTTATTGTTATTTAAGTAAAATGAAATCACTATTGTTGTAAATGGTTCTTGACGATTTTCCATGATTATGACACAGATTTATAAGCGTTCGACCACTGATACCCCCCTTATACAAAGAATATATCATGATTTAAATACTATCACCATGATTACACCTTAAACGTAGATTGTGAAATAGGGCCTATATGTTCTTGTATTATTTCATGCCTTGCGTTATCAAAAGGAAGCAAAATTATTTGACCGTAAAATCACAATAAAAAATGTTTGTTTTAATACGGGATATGATTACATTATTTTACGCATATCTATATAGGAAAATGAATTGAATTAAAAAGGAACAGATCCTTTCTGAAAGTTAGTACATGAATATTCACACACACGATAGCTCTAAGGGAAAGGTCAAAACGATTGTCGAAAATACGTTGAAAGTCCCTCACTTGGATGGTCTGATAATTCACAAACTGAAATACATTTTGGAAGAAAAAAAATCATATGACATTTTCGCATGCGGCGCTGCAGCGAGACAATTTTGGAAGCTTGACCCCATCCGCCGCGTAAAAGGAATAAATTGAGTTGCATTTATTCTGGCCTCGTCTAAAATCAATTTTTTCCTGGCGTTTTGGCCCGCCTTTAAAGGGTTGATTGAATAACTATTGATCGGCAGGGTTCAGCGGCCATGTAATCGGATATCTGTACGTTGGGGGAGCTCTAAGTGTGAGAAGTAAAAAAAAAAACTCATTAAAGTCTACGTTTACTTGCACATGAAAGGTTACAGACAGAGTAATTCCGTGGCACGGCTTTCCATTACGTTTTCCATTAAGCCCCGGATTCACAGATAACCATCATTTAAAGGACACGTCCACCCCAACAAAAAGTTGATTTGAATAAAAAGAGAAAAATCCAACAAGCGTACCACTGAAAATTTCATCAAAATCGGATGTAAAATAAGAAAGTTAGGATGTTTTAAAGTCTCGCTTAATTTCACAAAACAGTTATATTCACATGATGGTATATCTCCTACGAAATCACAAAGAGTATAAGGAAGAAGAAAATGAGAAAGAAGAATAAGAAGAAGGTAAAACATTATACAAATATATATATACATAATCATAATCACCTGGGGTAACATCCACCCCCTGTCAAAATATAAAGAATTCACGATGCAAGGTATTTAACTAATTACATGCAGTAAAAACAATAAACAACACCACCAAGAGCTACAAGTAAAATTAAGCAAAATATGCAACCACGGCAAGCAAGAAATATGAACCAAATTGCCAGGTCAGGTGCAGGTCTTCCCTCCTCCTCCAGAAAATATAACGCAATTCAAAATCTATATTTAGCCATGTAATAACAGACCTGGCTATAATGCTTATTGGACCTAATAATGTATAAATCCATACATCGGTTCGTGCTTAACAGTACTATAGAGATGCTTTAATAACATCGTCTCCCAAGGCAGTTCAGTTCGCGGCGCTCGTGAAAACGGGTCCGTTGTTTTTATCTCGATTAGATATTGAAATACTGATGGGCTTCCTGTCTCGAGTGCTGTTTAGGAGGATGCAACATACATCTCGAAGAAAGGCCATTCCAGGTCAAAAAACGATGAGGGTGGTGTTGCGAATCGGTAACGATCATTAAATCGGCAACAACAAGACACACCACAGAACGCCATGATCACAGTGATGGCAAAAGTGTTTACGCATACCTACACGGATAGCCGAACTGTATCATGATACAAACGAAGTTGCTGTTGATGGGATAAGGATGGGGAATGGTGATTTTCGAAAAAAAAATTAGTGTCCTTGGTTTCTATTTTTCAGTGATGAAAACAATACAATAGAAGTTAAACTGTAGGGCCTCCTATACCCGCTTATAGGTATAGGGTTGACACATTTGTATTTTTATTTCATTTATAAGGTTTATTCATTTATCATTTTCAATCATTTCTATTATCGATTTTTATAATTTTTTGGGAGTGAGTACAAAATTAGACTTAAAATCCCATCTGGAGCAAAAATGGTCTTCACAAATATGCACGCTTTTTTGGGTCCAATATCATTAAAGGGAACACAAAAATAATACTCATCCATATCATCGCAGGGTACTATAACGTTAGGTGGGGGATTTACACAGTTTCCCATGCTCCATGTATCAACGCTTGAGTTGAATACACTTCAAAAACTCCGGTGTTGATTTAACACCAGCCCGGAATCTATATATGTCCACACCAGAGAAGTGTTAAACAACACCAGTTTCGTTTTGGTCTAACACCAGAAAGGTGCTTATACAACACTAATTAGTATTAAAACAGCATCGGTTTGATTCCAAACTGGTTTTGTTTTGATACTTCTCTGGTGTGGACATAAATATATTCCGGGCTGGTGTTAAATCAACAACGGGGATTTTGCAGTGTATATTTCCTATTATTTCACTCTAAAATACTTGGGCAAAAATGACCTTTTTTCAACCCTGGGCAACATACTGTCCACACAAGTTTTGGTTAAAATCTGTCCAAATTGGGTAATAAAACTAATAATTGGGTAATAAATTTGCTCAATTGGATAATAATTGCCCAAAATGTAAAATGCATATATATATATATAGATATAAATATATAACACAAATAGTGGACAAGATGCTGGCCAACCTTTTAAGTGTGTAATGTGTTAAGTATCTGATTATTTAATTTGCATCGATATTGGTGGACGTTTTAGACATGCAGATATCTTTTTTTTTCTTTTTCTGAAGATACAGGTAAATGGAAGGAATAAGTTAACATCAGTATGAAATATTGAGCGATGGGAGTGGTCGTCATAGGTATTAAATCATTGTAATTCTCACTGTCATTTTCATTGTTCCAGTACTGTATTTGCAGTGTTGCTATTAACACTTTAAAATATTGACGCCCTCTACGTTCTTTGGTCCCGTCGTAGAAAGTGTTGTCTACCACTGATGTGAACTTATTTTTCTATTTTCTTCATAAAACACAAACAAACCACCACCAAAAAAAAAAAACAATTTCAAACCATTCTTCTTGAGACGTTAACGTTATCGTAGCATTACTCGACAACTAACAAAATCCAGAAACATAATATTTAAGGACAAAAAGGTCACATTTGTTTTGTTTCCGGCCAGAATATAGTATTTTGAACAATACTTTTTTTGGCTGACATAAAAATTGTTTACAGACCCTTGATAATTTTTTAGTCGATATTATAGCCATACATTTTGCAGATTTAGACGTACGACACATGCAATCCTATGATTTATTAGTACTTAACATGTTTAAGGCAAAATATCAAAGTACATGTAATGTAGGATATATAAAGCAAGCCCCTAGATGACTTTAATAAACTAATATCATGTGATTAAGCAAATTTGAGTATTATCTCTATACATGTATGAAAAACTTGATTTTTTAATGACTATTTTTAATCTATTTCATTCGATTCATGGGATCTCAAGAGGATATAGAAACACAGTTGTAGTCACCGGAACAAGGCTGAATCACAATAAAGAAAAAAAAGGAACAGACACCAATTCGGTTTATGAAAATTCTATAGCCGTCGGTTTAGGAATCTCAGCAAATCTAGCTGTCGATTTGCTTTGTTAATGCCCCTTAATCCCTATCCGAAAGGCCAGCCTGAGACAAGGATCAAGTTGACTATCGATTTATTCCAAATGCCCCCACTTCCGAGCATGTATTAATTCCATTTTGGGGCTTCTCTTTCCTTGCCCTTCAAAGATCTCGTGTGTGCCTTTGCCTTTGGAACTGCACTTATGGAACTTAAGTGTAAACGAGGAGGAAAGCAAGGGAGGGAAGTAGGTGGTGCTTCCTGTTGTTCATTTGAATTTTGACAGAACTTTTTCATGGTCTGGGAACACCTTTTTTACTGAAGGTGCTGATTTAAATTTGACAACCCCCCCCCTCCAAAAAAAGGTTTAACTTCATAAAAGGCTGTCATTTTGGTCAAGAGAATTTTGACTACCAAGCAGGCAAGCAAAACAACAACAACAACAACAAACAACAATGACCAAAAAAAAAACGTGTTTCTGTACAAAATGAACGTCGCTTTTCTTACGTTTCTCCATTTTGACACACCTTCCAAAATTCCAGGGGGTGCTGCCTAGGGAGAATAATACACTCAGCACTCCCAAGGAAAATATTGGGGTGCTCCAGCAACCCAGCTTTCAGGGCCATGGATTTTTTCTTGTATAAAATGTGATATTATACAGATATTGCCTACCTAGACTTTGAATATAACATTTCCTCTCCCCGACGGAGATATATTTTTCCCAAGGGATTATATTTTGCTCGAAACGCGCAGCACTGAGGGAAAATATTCTCCCGAGGGAAAAATATAGCTTCGGAGGGGAGTTGAAATGTTATTTATTTAAACGATAGACCAGCGTGTATGAAAAAAAAGCAAACAGTCATAAAACGAGATAAAAGAAGAACATAATGTAGAGTATGGATATGAAAAGAAAGGTTAAAAAGGAGAAATGAAGAATGTGATGAGGAGGAAGAAGAAGAGAACGAAAGGGAGGAAGGAAAAGGAAAATAATGAAGACCACGAAGAATAAGGAATGGATAGATAAGAAGAAGAACATAGGAAAAGAAAGAAAGGGAGAGGAATCAACAACAGAAGAAAGAGAAAAGAAAAGGGAAGAAGACATCATCAGTTAGTGAGAGAGGAGAAGGGGGAGGAAGAGATAGGGAGACGGAATGAACAGATATGACAATTATGCAGTAATTATGTATATACAGTTAGAGTTGGATCAGAGTGTACGTTTTGAGAGAGAGAAAAAAAGAGAGGGGGAGGGGGGGGGGGGGAGAGAGAGAGAGAGAGAGAGAGAGAGAGAGAAAGAAAGAAAGATAAAAAGAGAGGATACAGAGGGGACAGTGCCATATGAATAAAAGTTTCGAGCCGCCCTTATTTCTCTGAAACAAAAATAAAGGCAGAAAATGAAAGGATTAATTTATTCTGTTCACGGTTCGATATAATACCGTTGGTGCTATTTTTGACCGCAGGCCTAGTTCTTATATGCAGTTGTGAATATTCATGAGGGGAAGGTTGTTTGGGGTAGATTATTACATCGCTAGAGGACCTGCTTCACATTGCTCAACTCTCCCACTCTCCCTTTATTCCTTATACCTTTTCCACTACCTCTTTTCCTCTTCTCTTACTAAATGGTAGAAAGCGTAGCAACTTTGCTAATCATTGCGTTCGACAACCCTTCAGTTCTGGACTGATCCAGGCACACAGCGCTTCGGTCTCTCACTCGGCTATCCTCCAACATTTATTGCATACTTTCTACCCACATCACCCAAGCCATATCATTCCCCTTACCCCCACTCCCTAAACATCCGAGGTAAAGACGAACCTCTTCTGAATGTCCCAAGTGTCTCATGGCGATACAATCCGTGTCATTAGTCGTTTTCTACTAAGTTACTTCTTCCGAAATTTTATCTTTAGTATCGGGTCAGAATTGATTAACAATTAACCCATTATAGACCTTTTGCGTATGACATCATGATCTCATAGCGCCCTCCATTAGAGGATATAGGACTACGCGTAGAGTTGACAGTAAGAATAATGATAAAAGCAATAATAATAATAATGATAATAATACTACTACTAATAATAATGATAATACTGATAATAAAAATCCGCTTTTATATAGCGCTAAATACATCGGAACGACGTGTCTAAGCGCTTTACAGATATATTATTACCCCGGTCATCGGATTCAATCAGTCATTCCCGCACACAATGTGTGCACATCCTCCACTCCCTGGGTAGTATTCCAGTCAGTCGCCGGTGAGGCGCACACAGTACTGGACAAGCTACAATGACTTTCACATCCTACCGGGTATCCATTTAGCACCTGGGTCGAGAGTGACAAAGTGTGGATTAACGCCTTGCCAAAGGGCGCCAGACCGCCGTGGGATTCGAACACACGACCCTCTGTTTACCAGGCGAGAGTCAGAACCACTACACCACGGCTCCTTCACGGTGGTGCACCAGCTGCAGATCACCAAGGCTTGCAAATCAATGGCTTTAGCCTCTAAACTGGCGGTGAGATGACGTCAATACGTGTGAAATATAGACACCTACTAGAGTCGCAACACGGACAAAAGATTTTCTTCGACAAGGATGTACACGTGCGGCGTATCATGTTGCCAAGTTTTTGCAATGTAAGGCCCGATGATGTGTCCCATAAGAATGTGTCATGTCCCCAGACTTGTTCAATACGCACAGGGAAGTTACTCTTTATTGGTTTGGTTTACTGATGTGTGGTATTCTACCTGACTGCTAATAGAGCTGAATAAAAAGTGCTGTTTAACAACTAGGGGATCAAGGATTTTATGTTTCAGGTTAATTGTCTACAATCATCATTTTGCGTTTTAAGGCAGTTCCTGGATTGTATCACACTGTATCACAATGCATTCGATAAGGAACGTAAAACGTGTTACATATCGAAAATGGTAATAACATACGAATGACATGTTACTGATCACCACTCGAGATTGGTAGCCGCGCTGTCAGTCGCGGGTTATGACAACCTCTGATAGCCCCACCGTGGTCGCTCTGCAATCCAAAGGTTAACGTTGATTATCGTCTATCGCAGGGGCGGATCCAGGATTTTCCAAAAGAGGAGGGGGCACATTTTCCCGTACCCCACCCCCTGGATCTGCCAGTGGTCTATCGTATATTTTACAACACAGGGTACAGGACAGTTATATTTCTACAAAGTTTTAAAATTATTAACGAGAATACGCAACTAGGAGATAATTCGTCGTTTGGTCGGATTTAATGTACTGTAAAGCAACACAAACAATGTACAGTATCATGTACAATACAAATTGTCAAATGAAATGGTAGTAAGTGTAATATTAATACTTAAAAAAATGTAGATGGGTCACCCTATTTTGAGCCATTGATATAGTTGCAGTGCCCATTTTTCCCTATATTCATCATCGCTACGCACCCGCTCCAATATACAGGTATTATGATCATGTGACACTCACCTTTTAATCACGTGGGTTGCTTTCTACCCGTCGGGAAAGGTTAACCTCATGCGGCCTATTTAAGGGGGTAGTTTAACATTCTAACTGACACAGATTGGAACAAATTGGTAGAAATTGATACAAGATCTGCCCCGGGATCTGCGTTGCCATGGTAATGGGTAAGCATTAGCGCATCTTTATCCTATCATGTGTCCTTGTATTTAGGTGACGACAAGAAAAACAACCCGAATTCATTCATGTTTTCTGCCGGATGTAACGAATCGGTAAGGAGCACAGAGAACAAGGAAGCGTAAAAGTAAAAAAAAGGAGGGGGGGGGGGAGAAACAAGCAAAAAAAAGAGAAATACATAAATTATTTTAAGAATTTCGATAATATTTTCTTCTCTTAAAGTATGGCAAAATGAAAAATCGTCAACTGGCAATAAATGTATTGATTGGTTTTCTTTCATTGACCGGAAAAATTAACGCTCAGGTAGAGTGGGAATGTTTGGGCTTTGATGAATACGCGCCATGTAATGTGCAATCGTGCAAAAGAACAAGTAGGGATTTTCCCTACTATGTTGGTTATAAGCAGAGGCGAAAAGTGGCGCAAAAAATACTTCGAGCATGGAATACACGGTGTTAAGGTTGTTTGCATAATTATTTCCGTCATGATATGAATTCAAGACTTATTTTGTTTCCATTCACGTCTTATTTATGTTTCCATATGCACATCATTACATGCTACGCTTTATAGTAGAAAATTGGAAGAGAAGAAGCAAAAGGGATGAGAGAGAGAGAGAGCGCGAGTAATATAAAGAGGATATCTAGATAGAGAGAAAGGAGAGATAAAGAAAAAAAGGACATATAGTGATAGAAAGAGAGAGGGAGAGAGAGGGGGGGGGGGGGTTATTGGAATTAAATTTGTCGATGAAGCATATAGACTGTAACAAAATATTGGGTAAAAGTTTAACCAGCACGAGAGTAATTATGTGTCCAACCAATTTGGGGCAGTATTTTACTCAATGCGGGAAGCACATTGTCCGGTGTAAGGTTAACACATAAACAGCGATTACTTTAGAATGGGCAAAATTGTCATCACACTGGGTAAATAAATCACTTTCAAGCTCCAAGCTTAAGATGGAGGTCTCCCACATTTCTATATATATATGTTCAGTAATTAAAGAAAATGTATATATAGATATAATTTTCACAGTACAGTTGATATTTTATAATGATTTATGTGCATTATTCATTATGTTTAAAAAAATATTTGCCTATTATGTAATATTGAAAAAAAAATATTATACTTGTATATTCTTTGTTTTTGTTTTGAAATGTGGAAATAAAATAAATCAAATCAAATAAAAAAAATGCCCAAAAGAAATGCCCAATGTTGGTTAGATACATAATTGCCCTCATGGAGCATTTTTTACCCAATAAATTTTAGAGTGTAGAAAGAGGATATGTAGATAGAGAGAAAGAGAGATAAAGAAGAAAGAAAAAGATAGTGGGAGAAAAAGAGAGAGAAGGGGGGGATGGGTTATTGGAATGAAATTTGTCGATAAAGCGTGTAGCCCTTATGTTGCGGTTTCTTCTTATGTCTTATTTTTTCAATTACATTTCCCTTTAATAGAGAAATAACTACAGAATTGTGTTTTCGTTCAGACAAACATAAAAAAAGGTTTGAAATAATATCATCCATTTCACTTTATATTGTGTTTTTCCCTTCTTCTTCTTATTCTACAGAAAAAAGTCAGTGATCTGAAATTATCAACAAGGAACATTAAATGACAATTGACGTAGAAAATGGTTGTTGTATTAAAACAGATACAGATGCAGTGCTTACATCTGATAGCTACTTTTGTTATAAATCATAGGCTATATTTCACTCATTGTCATTTTTTTACATAGGACAATTTACAATTGATTTTGATATCTTTAATAAGAAAGTATTGCATAATGTGGGCCAAGCCTTCAGGCGTGGTAGATTCAACTACTGCATCTATAAACACTAGCAAAAGTAAGATGCAGAAATGTAATAATCTCAAATATAATATCTGTTTTGGGGGGTTGAATGTGAGGACAATCTCCCGGAATGAACTGTATCAGCGTACATCAAAGTGACCAGTCATTCATCGGTAATCAGTCATTACCCCTTAGGCGATATTGACGATGTCCACTTAAAGAAATGACCATTTCAAGTTATGACATTAGCGTCATGACGAGCGATCACTTCAATTATCCGTCAGTCATGTGCCATAATGCATAAATTGATGATGTCCACTTAGAGATATGACCGACGCAAATCGAATTATGACATCATGGTTATGACATGCCTTCTTCAATTGTAAATGAGCATTTTTTGAAAACTTCAAGTATACGCCTTTCTTGGGGATTCAATTATCTATTTTGACATCTACGACTTGGAGCGGTTGATTCAAGATAAGGTCATTAGATGGTCAGCATGGTGAGGAGGATATAGCTTTTACATAAAATAGGGGCACTTTGGAATAGGTTTTTTTTTCAAAAAATCGATATGCTCCATAGAAATTTGTCAACATAAAAAAACTCCGTAATAGAGAATAGATGTGGGTAAACAAACACACGCTTTACGTAAAAAAAAAGCAGAAGAAACACAATAATAGGAAAACAAATGGGGATGGATGGCAACAATTTTCATAGGGGTTCAAGTTGTAATAAAAGGCAAGTTACTTATAAAAAATGTGGCAGGGAATGGATGACATCATCAAAATTACATCACTAGTCATTTGTTTGTCACTTCAACATGAAATGAGCTGAATCATTTTCATTCTAGATTGTATTTCCCATTATCTCTTTTGAAGTCCATTAAAAATAAATGACCACATAATTACACCAAGAACAGTCAACGAACGTTCTGGAATGCTAATTGCCTAGTCTTCTTATTCCATCCTCTAAATAATTTTGCATCTCTATTCATTGAATCGGTGTCCGTCGCAATATGGTTTGATTAAATACGATTATGACATCGTGGTTTGAAGGCTCCGGATGTTTAATGGTGCATTTATTACATAAGCTGTGCTATACTCTTCTACGTCTCCCTCTTGCATATCTTGTATAACCGACAATGCACTCAGGCGGACGGGATTTTAATTGACCGCAGGGGTCATTCCCGGTTCCAGTGATGCGATCCGATGGTGAATTGCTATGGCAACGAACTTCTCATCAACTCAATCGGATGATCAGCTGGACGGTCTGGAGCAATCTTCATCGATTTGTCCAAGATGAACCCATCTCGCATCCAAAGACCCAGAGTAAACAGGCCGAGAATGGTTATGGAATAATTTTGCTTTCGACCGTTCTCCATTTTAATCTTCATCATCTTGAGTTGTAGCCTCCACACTGCTAATCTCTAGCATCCTTGCCTTTTCAAGATGCTTGATCTTCGATTGCAATATTTCATATTTTGAATCATTATATAATTAAGCTTATACTTTTTTGTATTACATGTATCTTTTCTAAACAGCTTCAAGTAGAAAGGGTTGCATATTGCTGTAAAACTGTTAACAAATTTTCCCAATATATTGTGCTAAAAATAAAATGGTTATATTGATCGTGATTCACGTGAATTGATGATACGCATCCATCATCGTCATAATTTTCATCGTCATCATCATCATCATCACCATCATCATCATCATCATCATTGTTCTCGTTATCATCATTAACATCATCATCTTCATCATCATCTTCATCATCATCATCATCACCACCACCATCATCACCATCACCATCACCACCACCACCACCATCGTTATCATCATCATCATCATTACCACCACCCTTAGCCCATAATTTAGGAGGAGGCTGCAGCTTGTCTTTGTCTTTTCGAGTCTGATGGTGTTACGCGGAACGTCAGCAATACGTCTGATGCGGAAGACTCAGGGCTGCGCCTACATTATAGGCTACACCATCATCATCATCGTCATCATCATCGTCATCACCATCACCATCATCATCACCACCACCACCACCATTTCCATCGTCGTTCTCGTCTTCATCATCATTGCCATCATCACTATCATCACCATCATCATCACCACCACCACCACCACCACCACCATCATCATCGTCGTCGTCCTCGTCTTCATCATCATCGCCATAATCACCATCATCATCATCATCATCATCATCATCATCATCATCATCATTATCATCATCATCATTATCATCATCATCATCATCATCATCATTATAATCGCTATCTTCATCATCATCATCATAATCATCATCACCATTAAACTCCATAGCGACCGATAATAAAAAAATTGAAATAACGTCATAGCTTTCATCGGTCTGGAGACCTTGGTAAAGGCATGGGAGGCAGATGGAGGATTGTATGGAAACCACAACGACGCATGCGTCAAATCAATCACTATGGTCTTAGAGGGAACATTACCGCTGTTCTACTCTTTTTAAGTAACCCCCAAGGAAAGCGATTATTTCATCCCTTTAAGTTTGAATTAGGTAACAGATTAGATGCTCCTGATCATCTGAAAAGTCGTGCAATTAGTAAAAGATCAAGGACGAATCGATTTCGCTTACCTCTTCTTTCGTCCCATTCTCTCTCCAGTGAACTTGCGGCTCATCTATTTATTTGGGATGCTAAATTATAGAGACAGAGAGAACTATACATCATTTCTTGTATCGCATTCAGCGCACGTCAGAGTGCATTTGCGAGGACAGGGGTGCATAACAAATACTACTTTGGCATTTTATTAGGGTTAAGACAAGTTGGAAGAGAGAGGAGAGATTTACCGAGCAAAGAATAGGGGCTCGTTTTTTGTCTTTTATTTCGTCAAGTGGGATTCTGGTTTTGTTTAAAGAGTAGTCAGAAACGCGTAAAATGTCGAAAGAGATACGTCACAATGATGGGATACATAGCACGCCCTCGAGGTACGGGATTCGGGATAATATGATGAAAGAGAAAAGGAGAGGGGGTGAGGGATGAGAGAAGGACAGAGGGTGAGAGAGAGAGAGGTGGGGGAGAGGGGAAGAAAGAGATATAGAGATGAGAAGATAAATATAAAGAAAGAAGCGAAATAAATAGAGCTTAGTTTGTAGACTCAATGCGTACACAGTTTTTTTTTTCCAGTTGGGACAAGATGCATAACAATTTCAAAGATAATAGAAAGCGCGGAAGCAAAATGACCAAGCTTGTCATGAGGGCACTTTTTCATTTTTCTCCTGTGTAACTGAATAATTGCCCTGATGGTGAAATTTCGTAAAAAATTTGGTTAAAAATGCGCTTTCTTTTCTCAAAAACTTACGTATTGTGTGCAGCCAAGCGTAGACTTAAATGCCGTCTTATCCCCCTAAAAAAGAAAAAGGACCCAGGAAACACGATCTCCTAAATGTTAAGAAAACCCCAATTTCCCCCCAATCCTACCCGAATGCACTTTTCCATCCAGCTAATATTTTTGGCGTATTTTTTTTCAACGCATGACCCGTGGTATTTACAACTACGGAAATTCAATTACTAAAAATCCCTCCCGAATTCAATTCAGCCAAAATTTGAAGGTCATGGGTGTCCGTGTTTGAAAAGAGTCGTCTTCCTATATCCCCTAAGTACATCAAGTGATAATAGTAAATGTGCTCTTGAAATTATAGTAAGAAAAAAGGTGCCACTCTGCCTCTAAAGTTCTCCAGTTTCCTTTTCCTTTTCTGTTTTCTGCATGCTTTTGCTGGTAGAAATGCAGATTTCTGTACATCTTGTACAAAATGAAAATATATAAGGGTATATTACAAATAAACTGCTTCATTAGAAAAATAAGATGTTATGTAAACAATTATTCTGAAAATATTAGAGTTTACTTGTACACTCTAAAAAAAAAAGTTCACCCAATATTGGTTAAAATGGGAATATGCATGTTTGTTTGGTGAAAGTAGCCCAATATGCCATGGACCTGGCCACGGAGGATTATTTATTGTAACTGGGGGTGCTGTGACAATGCTCAGCACCCCCAGTAACAATAGACTAATCCTCCGTGGATAGGTCCCTGCAATATGGGGTTAAAAAACCACAGCAAACATGCATGTTCCCTCTCTACCCAATATTGGGTAAAAATTATTCAGTGTTTCTAGAGTGTAAAAAAAAACGTATTCCTGCACATTTCGGCGATTTAAATGAATTTTAAATGCACGTTTTTTTCCCATTAATCTAATTTCGAATATGAACGGGCATAACATTTGATTGATTGATTGATTGCATTTATTCTTTTTCATTCCAAAAATTTAACAAAAGTTACAATGTAAAGCAAAACACAAAAATATAATATACAGAAATGAAAAAAAGGAACCCACTGGAAAGCAAAGCTTGTTAGTATGGGTTCCCTGCAATAAATAGTTAATTAAAGTATATCTTTGATCAATGAAAATTCAAATCGTAAATTGAAAAGGTTTGTACAATGAAAAAGAATACTAGTGGGGTCAAGCTTTTTATGCCTACTCACTATGTTACAATAAAATAAAAAAATATTATATCATACCCCTGCTGTATAAAAACAAACAAACCCTGAGTTCAGGAGTGTGTGAACAGACAATCACTTGGTAAGACAAGACGAAAACTATTTAAAAAAAAAGGCACACACACACAAACAAAAACAAAACAGGACAGAACAGGACAAGACAGCGATAAAAAAAAGGAAAAGAAACAAAACAAAACACACTACAAACATAGACAAACAGGAAGATTAAAAAAGCAATATAACTAGACATTAAGGTGATAGGAAGAGAGAGAGAGAAAAAAGAAATGTGAGAGGAGAGGGGGAGAGAAGAAGGAATAAAATAAGAAGGGAAGAAGAACAAAAGAGGTGGTAGCTGCTTAAACAAAACGTTAGAGTTCTGGGGCTTATACCCAAGGATAAGAATTTTCTTTAACCCTCTACTGAAACTTAAATGTTTTGGTTTGTTACGTAATGATTCTATAAGGGAGTTCCAAAGTTTGATACCTGTAAAAATAAATGTTTTATTCAAAAGGATGGTTCTAGCTCTTGGTGGATGAAAGAGCCCGGCGGACCTAGTAGGATAATAATGAATATCGACATTTTTAGTAAACATGGAATACAAAATATTTGGAAGTTCATTTTTATCTAAACTATACATGATTTTTCCTAGATTGTATCGATACAGGTCGTCAATCTTCAAAATATTATATTTATATAAAAGTTCGTCAGTGTGTGAACGAAAATATGCATGACGAATAATACGAATAGCCTTTTCTGCAAAAGTAAAATTCTGTTCAGGAGGCAGTCAGCACAATTCCCCCATGCTGTTATACCGTAGTTTAAATGAGGCAGGATCAAAGTTGAATTCAAATTAAATAGTATATGAGTGGGAAAGAAAATTTTACTTTGTTTATGATACCAATATTTCTCGAAATGATTTTACAAATGTGATCTACGTGTTCTTTCCAGGAAAGATTATTATCAATAGTTACCCCAAGAAATTTAGTACTGCCAACTCTATTTAAATTAGTATTTTCGAAAATTATATTACCTGGAAGTTCATCTATGATATTGCTAAAGAGCATATAATTTGTTTTTTTGGAGATTCAGGGATAATTTATTAGCTTTGATCCATTCAGAAACATGTACTAGTTCGTGATTAATGGTGGCAAGCAAATGGCGTGGATCCTTATGGGAGAAAAAAAATATTAGAATCGTCAGCAAACAGAATAAAGGATAAATTATTGGAGGACTTACAAAAATCATTTATGTATATAAGAAAAAGTAGGGGACCCAAAATAGAGCCTTGCGGAACCCCACAAGTAACAAGTTTTGTGTCGGAGTTACAATTTTCGACAGAGACAAATTGTTTTCTATTGTCTAGGTAGTTCCTGAACCACTCCAAGGCTATTCCCCTGACTCCATAGTAATTAAGTTTGTGTAATAAAATTT
The DNA here is from genome assembly GCF_037042905.1 of Lytechinus pictus. Classification (NCBI taxonomy): domain Eukaryota; kingdom Metazoa; phylum Echinodermata; class Echinoidea; order Temnopleuroida; family Toxopneustidae; genus Lytechinus; species Lytechinus pictus. The sequence goes on along the minus strand of NC_087261.1, from coordinate 18,769,484 downwards.
CATGATTAATGGTATCAAAAGCCTTGGAGAAGTCCAGGAAGACCCCAACAGTATGTTGAAACTTGTCGATTCCGCTGGCAATCTTATCAACTATTGTTAATAATGTATGTGTAGTATTATGATTTTCACGAAAACCAATTGCAAGGGATAAAATAAATCATGCAAATAAAGAATTTCGTCGTACGAACAAATATCAAATTTTCAAGTACTTTAGACAAACGGGTCAGCAGTGATATGGGTCGATAATTACCTAACGCAGTACTGTCACCTTTTTAAATACAGGTATAACTCGAGCTAGTTTCAGCGATGAAGGAACAATCCCAGTAGACATACACAAATTATAGATATATGCCAAGGGTTTAATAATGGTATTACAATTTTTTTTTACAAAATATTATTGATGCCATCATGCCCCGTGCCATGAATTATATCCGCGATTTCTGCCTCATCTGTAAGAGAAAAATATATTGAATTTGGGTTGGGGTCATGAAGAAAATCAGTAAAGTGTTTTGTAGAGTCTGGAATGAGTCCGGCAAGATCTGGGCCTATACTAGAAAAATAATAATTGAAAGTGTTGGCCAAAGTAAGTTGATTTTCTATAATTTCGCCATTAACATTTATTTTGTAAACAAAAGATTCTTTTTAAATTACCATGCAAAACATTCTTAATTATTTTCCAGGTATTTTGTATATCATTTTTGAATAACTGAAACTGATCACAAAAATACTTTTTTTTGTAATTTGAAAATAAATGTCTTCCAATCTGAAATGACTTTTCTTGGATTGGGGGAGATAATGCAGCGGTGGCCCTAACTAAATCGATACACCCTCTTTGTTAATGTTCTACACCCCCAACCCCCCGGAACTTCCGACAGCTCATGTCATCTGATAATCCCCCATCAAGAGATGAAACCATAATTATCGAAAGGGTCATATATGATAAAAATCAATTAAAATGAAATGACATAGTGTAGCTTATATTGATTTAACATCAAAACAAATGAAATTATCTTTGCCCAAATCATAGGCGTAACACAAGGCATCAAATTATTTATAATTGAATTCAATCAAATCATAATATGGACTTGGCAAACCGATTTTGCATTCGGGGGGGGGGTAAATTCTAATCAAACGAAATCAAATACATTCAGATCCAAATAATGAAAGCTTATCAATACTTGTACCATCAATATAAAATCATATCAGATCAAATGAAATCAAGTCAGATGAAGTAAAATAAAATAAAATCAAACGAAATCAAATCGAATTAAACCAAGTCCAATGAAACCAAGTCAAATTAAAACAAACAACATGAAATAAAGTTACAAATGACATGAAATTAAAAATCAAATCAAATGAATGAAATGATGTTAAGTAAAATGAAATGAAATTAATATAAATGAAATAAAATTAAGTCAGGTGAAATCAAGGTTGTCATTGACAGCCATGACTGCATCCACCCCAGCCTCGGGGGGAAACGATGGACGGAAATCCAGGCTACATTTCGGCTCTAACCCCCCTACTCGCCCGATGCAGCCGTGTCAACAGAAAGTGATACGCTCAGCTTCCCGGCGCACTTGTCAGGTCGGTAAACATTCAATCTATCATGGCTTTAGTCAGGTGTGGAAAAAGATGAGTTACCTACTCTCAAGATCACTTTCTCGGTTTAACTCGGACCCTCATCCTCTACATTGTACGCCTTGAGTCTCCCTCTCCCCCTTCTATTCGTATGCATGATCATCTTTCTTGTCTCGCTCTTGTATCTATTTCTTTCAATTCCCATCGCAACCTTTTGCTTTCTTTTCATTTTCTGTTCATGCCATGGTTGCCTTGCAGATACATTATCAGTTCTATCTCTGTCTTTGAAGCTCCCTCTATCACTCTCTCTTTCTTTCCTACTATCCTTTCCCTTCTCTCTCTCTGTTCTATCACCTCTCTCTATCCATACCTAAGTCTCCCATTATGTGCCTCCTTTTTATATCATGCCTTCGTCATTCATTTGTGGGTTCCTCGGTCCCATTCTCTCCTTTCTATTTCTCTCTTTCGCACTTCCTTTATCTACCCTACTCCTCTCTTTCAATCATTTTCTCACCTTCTCTTTCAGTATCTTCCCTTACTTCAAATCGTCAATCCACACATTCTTATTTGATTACTCTCCATTGTACATCGCTGTCCTCTCCGCCCTTTCAGCTTGATTACGTCATGAGTGTGTTGCCTGCATTGAGTTTGTGCTAAACTGGTTCAACCAGCCCTTGATAAAATCTAGAACGGGAGACTGATTGACAAGTTCAGATATAGATGGATAAAGAGAGGAGTGGGGGGGGGGGGGGGGGCGATTTCCCTTGCGGCACAAGAAAATATAGAACTCCATACATTCAGTCTGCGATATTATAATAAAACATGTTTCTAAGCGCTGGAAATATTATACCCTGCTTTTACCTCGAATGCTCTGTAAGTGCTCGTGTACTTGTTCTTAAGTGTAAATGAAGTCTTATTAAAGTCTTGACAAATATATGTAATTGTTTAAACATGAGACTGAATAGTTTCTAAAATATGCACTTGAAAATGAATAATTTTGATTGTACATGGCAAGCTCGAAAATAAAGCCATAGGGTTATCTAAGTGACATAATACCTCCTGGGACCCATTGCATAAAAAATTACTATTACGGTAACTCTGCCATCCAATGGTAACTACCATGGTTACGCTCATCAACAGCCAATAAAAATCAAGGATTCCATGCAAGTTACAATTGGATGGCAAACTTACCACAATGGTAACTTTTATGCAACGGGGCTCAGAAGCGTCATTCAAGTCAAGAAAGTAGTGAATGCATGCATAAGGCATTCCTTTACTCTAGCTAACTTACGATAACCTTTTTTCGCAGAAAAAAGTACGCAAAGTCAGCAATAGGTAACTGGCATTTAATGGATGAAAAACCTCAATAAAATCTCGTCTTGTTGACTAAAAATCTCGATGTCATCGTAGCCAGTCATCTTGTTCATGTGTTGACATGTCATAGGATATTCTGTCAAGTTCGCGTTACGCGCGAGTATTTGGAAAATCGATCGTCACATCAAGGAGAACCTCGCGCCAAAAAGAAGAAAAAGGCGCCAGAAAAGAGCGAGTGAGTGTGTGTTTGAAATCTTGAACATGTGTGGTGTGTAGCATGATCGCTTGTACAATGTAGGTTATGCATACATCAGTGTGATACGTCGTAACATGTTCCTCGCCATTTAGTATTTTTTTCTACTGCAAGGGAACAAATATAAAGAGGTGTTTTTATCTGAATGAACTTGTTCGAAAAGTTCAGCTGGTGGGATATGGTTTGCGGGTGTGTTTTAATAACGTTCTCAGGTGCAGTCACTTTCCCCAAAAGATCTGATAGCGTTTACGAATAAATGTTTGAGAGGGGGGAAATAATGGCTCGTTCCCCTTCTCTCTATAGAGTTCAGAAATATTTTCGTCTCGTGAAATTTAGGTCGGGCAGATTTACTCCCGTTGTGAAGACTTCAGTGCACCTTTAGTGGAATAACACAAAAAGCAAAAACAACAAAAGAAATGCAAAATTTAATCCAAATCTTGGGAGCAACCCAACTTCAGATGGAAACACTTCTTATGCAGTTCGATGAAAGGGGTTTTCAGAATAAAAAATCACACCCCCATTTATTTCACAAGATAAACTAACCAACTTACTAAATGCATACACATCAATGTAAATTTGATAATGAAGATGAAATTTCCATTTCTTTATGGGTCTAACCTGTGATTGTTCACCAAATAGGCCTACATTCCCCACCCCAATTCACACACACACCCACACACATCATACTCACACCTCCCTTCACATGCCCATCTGTAAATACCACCGTTCTCTCTCTCTCACTTTCTCTCTCAAACACATCAATAAAAATGGCGCTTTGAAATGTTGTTAATATTATTAGTGTGTGCCCTTCTATCAATGCAATAACACACACACCCACGTGCGCAGACTGCGTACGGTTCACTGCATTCCGAGTGGTGCGAACCAGAGCGAACTAATCGCCATTGAACATGTTGAACGAATGTTGGTCTGTTGGTGCCTGGTTGGTGTGTGTGTGTGTGTGTATGTTCTGATGGAAATTTATTGTGGTATACACATTTAAGGTTTAGGCCTTCTTCAATCCATTAGACGATTTTCGAGCACTTTCAAGAAATTTTCACTGCAATATCAAATCGAATAATCCCCGACAACTTCACATCTACTCTAGATCCATTATAAACTTTTACTTCATAAAACATTACCGATGACGTGTATAATATTGTGAATAGCAGACCTACTTTCGACAACGGTTTAGCTATTCTCCTTGGAAATCAGATAAACCCCCGGAATAGGCCCGGATGAACCAACGGCGGGGGGGGGGGGGGGGGGGGGGGGGGGGAGGGGAGGGGTTGAGAACCCAATTTTTTTGTTTAAATATAAGGATCATAAAAAGAATTAATAAACTGGAATAGGAAGTGGCAAAAGAGAGTCTTAAAATATCTTGTATAGTGTAAATTTATACACTACCTCTATATATTTCATAGAAGGGAGAAGAAACCCTTTTAATATTCACCTCCCCGCTATGAAATTAATATCCCTACTGGCAAGAACACGGTGTCCCACAGTCTGTTCACAGTGTGGAAGAGAATGTGAAATCACCTTTACTCTGTTGAATTTAAGCATTTCAACAGTGGGAATGGCATATTCATATAATAGACAATGTGAACACGCTGTGAACAGTAACACTGTCGAGGTATCCATGACACCACTGTGTTTAAGATCTGACTATACACAGAAAAAAACTATTTCAGGACTTAACTAAAAGTAAACCCTGTGGGAGGGAGTAGGTTATAGGAAATTGAGTGTAGTTTTGTTAATTATGAATGGTCAACTTCTTATGCATTACGTAATCATAACATAAGTAATCATGTTTTTATCTAAGGTACCTATAGCTTCATGAAAGATCAGAATGAATTTGATTGCTGACGACCAGGCGGATGCTTTAGGCTTACCATTACATATTTATCTTTACCATTTTTACCATTACATATTCTATCATGTGTACAAAAACATACAAACAAATGATACATTGGAAGTACGTTTTAAAAGTGGAACTTTGCATCACGCAAATTTGCACCTTTCACACTAGAAAGGCAGATAACTGCATCTACGAAAGGGAATTTCCAGTGTGAAATCCCATTCGTTTCTCTAAAGTGTCTCGGGTGTTACTTTCTGTATGCATTAATGGCGATTCCGACAAAAATAAAAGTAAACGAACAAACATTTCATCATGATAATACGTACCAAAAATAATAAAAATAAGGTAAATCAATTGTTAGCATGGGAGAAATTGTGTCGCGTGGCTAAATTTCGTTTCTAAGTTTAGTGGCGAAGTGTTATTTTTTCAGGAGGGCTATTTTGTTTAGGTATTTTCTTTTCCATTCCCTCTCGAAGTAAAAAGCTATCACGGTAAGCAATGACCTTTGACCTTCGATGTCTCGCGCCCCAAGGCAGGAGTGTAGTGCTTGATTGCTTAGCTGCAGACGGAGTGGCGCCTCCACCATGTAAGAGAATATCTGATAGATGGAGAGAGAGATAGAGGAAGAGAGGGAAAGAAATGAAAGGAAAGAAGTCGAGTTGGGACTAGATGAAGAGGAGGGAAAGAGGGAGAGAGAGAGAGCGGGAGAGATGGGGGGGGGGGGGGAGAAGTAGAAGAAGAACAAAAACATGGGGCGATTTAGAAAAGAGGCAAATGCATTGTTCAATATTGTCTTAAATAGCTACATTATTATCTTTCCTCGTCAAATACTGAGAGGAGCTTCTTTATATATATATATATATCAGGCATACGGAATTGGACCAAGCCTCCTAAAACAACACAATAAATCTGTAATCAATATCACAATAACAATGAACATGTCATAAGCATTTTCAAAATCACGATCATTATTATCATTACTTCATGATAATTCATATCTTACCCCCCCCCCCCCGCCCCTTGCTAACTTTCTATTCTCTCTCTCCCTCCTCGGTAATCATGACTGTAAATACACACTTACATATGATTTTTTTTTATAAATAAACATTAGTTTTTAAGTAAAGCCTACCTATGGTAATTTACAAGGAAATGACCGTTGTTGAATTGAATTGAATTTATTTCCGTTAAAAACAAATAACAATACATATAAAATGATACATGTGAATTAATAAATGGAAAACGGGAGGATGGCCCTACTCAGCAGCATCAATCATGGTGCTGCTGGTCTACCGAGGGGTCCTCATAAAGCATAAAAGAAAATTACTCAAATATAAATTATACACAATATAAAAATAACATACCAAAACAATAAGAAATAAAACTAATCGGTCATAACATCTAGCCCCCTATGGGGCGCCAAGTGTCCGCCAGTGAATTCCGTCCAAATCACGGCATTCCGTACACAAAATGTGTTTTTATTCAGACGAAAATCATTTCGTCATGACGCTTTTTTATTTCGTACACAAAATTTATTTTTTGTCACACAAAATCAATTTCGTCTCGACGAAATGCACGAAATCAATTTCGTCTAGACGAAATGTAATTGCGTCCACAAAGTTTATTTGGCGTGCCATACGAAATGAATTTTTATCAAACGAAATGGCGCACCAAATGTCCGATGGTAAATTCCGTCCAATTCACGCAATTCCGTACACAAAATGTGTTTTTGTTCATATGAAAATCATTTCGTCATGACGCAGTTTTATTTCGTATACGAAATTATTTTTTGTCACACAAAATCAATTTTCGTCGAGACTAAATGTAATTGCGTCCACAAAATTTATTTCGTTGCGATGCGAAAATCTATTCCGTCGACGAAATCATTTTGTGTCAAAACCACAAAAAAATTTCGTTGACAAAATGATTTTGTGTCAAAACACAAAAAAATTTCGTCGACGAAATGATTTTGTGTCAAAACACAAAAAAATAATTTCGTCGACGAAATGATTTCGTGTCAAAAGACAAAAAAATTTCGTCGACGAAATTATTTTGTGTTTTGAGTCTTTTTGACATAAAATCATTTCGTCTCCTCTGTCTCGAAGGGGACATAAGAAGGTCGCTGATTGGCTGCACCTTGCTCAAGCTGTTTTCGCTCCGGGACGATCACACTTTTTCACAGCTCAGATTGGCATGTTGGTGAACTTATTAGCTTAGATTTCACGTTATTCATGCCTACATGAGCTGCATACAACTGCTCTAATCGGTAGGATGTGGACGGACATTGCATTCGTAAGTTCAGCTATGTTTTCGACTTCAAAATTACGTTGAAAAAAAATGGGAATTCGTTAGTCGTTACCAAACTTGCATTTGCAAAAAGCTGTGTAACAATACTAGTCCCGTGTATTTAAGTTTATGTACTGTAGTCAGCAGACCATTGGGGGGGGGTTGGTCTTTTCTGCACACCTAAAAAGTAAAATGGTTATGAATTATACAGGTTGAAGATATTTAGGCCTTGATCTTAATAAATAATGTAAAATTCATTCCGAGCAAAATGCTGAAAATTTCATTGAAATTGGATGACAACAAAAGTTATTGATGCCTGGCCGTACATGCCGTATGAAACTCTAACTAACGTTAGGCTACTCCACTCAGTGACTCACGCGTATTGCGAGGTTAGTATTAGTATATTAACCTCGCACCATTAACCACGTTTGGCAATGGATTTCTAACTAGTGGGTCACGCGTGATGTGATCCCACTTCTGGTGTCCACAACACACAACTTCTATTGCTTGATTTTTCTGTGCGCGGCGGCATGTAATGAACCCTTGAGTGACTAGGCCTAAAAAACTCAGGCAATGGTTCGTATAGCCAGCCATTAAACACTCCACTATAGCCTATAGGTGAAGCAGAGGTTAGCAGTAGTGAAGTGTAGTGGAGCTTACACGAACTTGTGGTAGCCCTGGCCCCACTCATTACTAGTTCGAGGTTAGTGGCTACATATAGTTGCTACAGTACATGTATAGATCTATAGTACTAACCTCGTACACCGAACTGCATTTGGCCCTGGATTTCTGTGAAGTTGGCAAACATCGCTTCATTACAATACAGAATTAATATTTGCCGAAACTCCTCGCTACTCACCGGGGCGCTTTGCGGTGAGTAGCCATAATACAAAAAGTCAATAGTATATTTTTAATTAGGCCTAAATCAAAATCATCTTTAAAAAAAAGCAAATTTGATTACTTTGGAGTTTGGACTAGAAAGTGACTTTGCGTGTCTCTTCTTTTTACGCAAATAAAAGGAAGCCTGATGGTGGCGCTAATAAATTTCACAGCCTTGATTCAGGCTCGCTTCAAATGCAGCTCCTCGGTAATTATGCCCCCGCAGACAAAGTCCGGAGGGGGCATTAAGCGTTGCCCCTGTCCGTTGATTCGCCCGCCCCCCCAATTGGTTTCCGTGCAATAAATCGAAATATATTTCGATTTATATATATTGATTTAAAAAAAAATTGGTGTGTAGGTACATGACACCATAGTACAGGCTAACTTTGAATTCAGAGTCTGCAGGTCCAAGGTCACAGCTCATGAAATATCCGAGTTGGTTTCCGCATGATGACTTATGAAATATTCAACAGATTTATAAAAATTAGGGTGTGTAGGTAGATAACACCATATACAGGCTAAGTTCGGAGTCGGCAGGTCAAAGGTCACGGCTCATTAAATATGCAATTTAGTTTCCGCATGATTACTTATGAAATATTCTACATATTTAAACGAATTTGAGTGTGTAGGTAGACGACACCAAAATACAGGTCAAGTTCGAATTCATAGTCGGCAGGTCAAAGGTCACGGCTCATTAAATATGCAATTTAGTTTCCGCATGATTACTTATAAAATATTCTACATATTTAAACAAATTTGAGTGTGTAGGTAGATGATACCAATACAGGCTAAGTTCGAATTCGGAGTATGCAGGTCAAAGATCACAGCTCCTTAAAGATATCTTATGAAATATTCAACAGATTTTTAAAAAATTTGGGTGTGTAGGTAGATGATGATGATGCACAGCATTTTTACAGCGGCGTAACAGGGTTCGGTGGCCAGGGGGGGGGGGGGTTGGCAAGAGCCAAAAATTTCCCGGTCATATCATGGTATGAATAGGCGTAATGGTGTAGTAAGGCGACTATTTTGAGAAGGCCAGAACTTACCTTTAAAAAAAGTTGCGAGCGAGCGAAGCGAGCGAGCAATTTTTTTAATACCTTTTTAATACAAAAATCCAATTTTGTGATAGATTTTGACATGATATCCAGCTGATAATAAATTTATTTAATTCTTCTCTCTTTAGATTCCTTTTTTGTCACGGTGGTCTGTACGCCACTGTGAAGAGGATTCTTTGCGGCAGTAGCGTGAAGAGTAAAAAACAAAACAAAAAAACAACGAGGAGCGCAGTATAGAACATGTGCCAAAAGGCTGCTTTATATATATAAGTCCTGAGCGAGCGAAGCAAGCGAGAAAAAAAAATCAACTTTTCATGAGAATCTAACTTTGAGCTATTTTTTAACATATTCAGTAATTAAAATCATATCCTACAATACTTTTCCAACAAAAAAGGAGGCAATTCCTCCTTTTTTTTTTTCTTGGCTGTAGAACTTTTTGGGGCCATGGCCCAACCCTTCCATACGCAGTGCTGTGTGTTTGGGGTCCAGGGCAGAGCCCCAGGAACTTCTTGATATCAAAGCCATTTAAACCTTGCAGATTTCCCCAATTTTAATCAAATCGCGGGCATAATATAACTTTTACACAACACATTTATTCAACCCAGTTGCGTAATGAACCAAATATTTTGAGGGGGCAAAACATAGAAATGTGGGAAAAATTTGTGAAAAGTCGCCAGTGTGCAAAGCGAGCTGGAAAAATTGCCTATTTAAATTAAAATCTAATTATGTGATAGATTTTTCCATTATTATCAGCAAATAACACATTTCCTTGTTTTCATTCATTTCATTATATGTCATGTACGTTGTCTCCTATAAAATTTCTTTTATATCCTCTTGGGCGTGGAACCACGACCGCCCCCCCCCCCCGTCTGTATGGCAGTGATTGAACGTGATTGAACGGGGGCGTTATAGAGCCATTTGAAGATTATAAATGAAGAGCCCCTACTTTGTGGGGTCTGGGGCAAAGCCCCGGTAGCTTATTTGCATAAAATTTAGAAAACTTATAGCACAATGTTGTATGCAGTCCATCTTTCTTCCCGCTCTTTAATTTCAATCATCAGCAGCCCGGTCGTGTTATTTTTTTTCTTGTTCCTTTTCTTTGTTTTCTAATTTAGCTCTTGACTAATTACATTCTACCTTCGTTTCCCGCTATTGTTTGCCATTTTGTCATCTTTTAATTTATTTCCCACCGTGCTATTGCATTACATAGGCCCTTTTCTCAATGATTTGTTCTTTTTCAAATGTTAATTCTATCGTACATTTTCCCGCTTTCCTCCCTTTTTTACTAAAAACAGTTTTTTCTTCGTTGTCTTTTTCCTTTTCTCTTTCCATTTCCCTTTCCTCCTTTTCTTTCCCCTTTCCTTCCCCTTTACCTTTCTTTCTCCCTCCTTTTTTTCTTTTTCCCGTTGTTTTTTAATTTTCCCGGTGAAATCCGCCAGGGGGGGGTAACTTGCCCCCCCTGCCCCCCCGCCTGTTACGCCACTGCATTTTTATAGCACCATATATCTGTCAAAGACATTCAAAGGCATATTGGAGGAGCCAGCCAATCTGGGTCGCCTACAAGGGCGCGCACACAGAACTGTGACCCGCAGGTCTCTCCTCCCGATAACTGGTTGGGGGAATGCAGGTGGACCACTACACAGGGTCATTAAATATGCGAGTTGGTATCCTCATAATAACTTATAAAATTTCAACAGATTTTTTAAAAATTGGGTGTTTAGATAGATGACACCATAATACATGCAAATGAGCCTCAAAATTCGAAAATTATAATATTACATAATAATTCATAGAAAATGAATTATATTGTACACAAGTGGGATAAATCATTCAATAGTAATTGTAATGCACAGAATTATAACAAGTGTTGGTAAAACATCACAAAACCATTCATTTTAAAGTAGTAAAATAATTGAATTGACAAAGATTCTACCACTTCAGGCCATCCATAATTGGACTCGTACTCGTCGCTTTCAGACCCTTATCAAGATTTTGATCAATTCTCTCTCTAATATACGCATAGAATTTATAAAATCGTGTGTTTCGGTATCTAAAGAGTTTATTCATGATGATAATATTTTGATGGTGTTTGGAATCCTAAAAACCTGTATAATTATCATCATTTTAGGAAGAAAGCCTGTATGGTTTACTTAAACTATTCAAATTTTATATCTGGGGATACCCATCTCAATGTCCACATACATGTGATTTTTTTTTGTCATGAAATGAATTACTGATAATTTCATTTCATCAGCAATTTAATGCCCATGTCTGCATGTTTGAGTATGTTTTATGCATATTTCGCCTCTGCTATTATTTTGATAGGATGTATTTCCAAATTCATCACAATAATTGTAAGTTTTATCATAATTTTACTTTTTGAAAATTATGCTATTTTTGTTCCACCAATAGTATCAATATGACGATATCAATGGATTCTAGTTAATCCTTTTGGGTAAGATTGGAACTAACTCTGTGTTTAATAGATAAAGATATATGACTAACTTGTCCAGGTAATGAGAAATGGGCCCCTGCTGAGTAGGCCTAGAGTTTTTATGCCCCAGCAGACGAAGCCCGGAAGGGGCAGTAAGCGTTGCCCCTGTCCGTCCCCCCAATTGGTTTCTGCGCAATAACTCGAAAAATATTTAATGGATTTTAAAAAATGTTGGTGTGTAGGTAGATGACCACAAAATACAGGCTAAGTTCGAATTCGGTGTACGCAGGTCAAAGGTCACATCTCATTATATATGCAAGTCGGTTCAAAGGTCTAAATTTGTTAATTAATTATATATATGCATATTGGTTTCTGCATGATATTAAGTTCAATCATATTGAATGGATTTCTGATCGCGTTAAGCAGGGGCATCTGTGTCCTTTGGACAAGTCAAATTTTCTTAATTATGTGTAATTGATTTTATGACATGTGTTTACATTTGCTGCAGATTCCCATTCAGCCGTTGGACTGAACCTGTACTGTCTGTAACACAGTATGGATGGTCAATATGAAGCGAGCTTCATTGAATTCCTCCAAGAGCTCTGTACTCCGTTCTGACCATTTTGAAGATGGTTGCTTTGACAGGACTGGGCAAGTGACTCGTCTTAGACAGGATGCTGTCCCAACCATGTTTGATTTCCTGCCTCGTCTTCAGAAGGTACAGTAGATCTATATCATACATGTGTTCTAAAGAAATATTTTCTCTGTATTATCTACCTTTGGTTTGATAGAACATTGCTTTAAATATTCCATTTTCAGTAGCCAAATAGAGATGAAAATTATCCTATTTGGGAGGGTAACCATGGACCTGGGCCTATACTGTGTATTTACAGTAAACTCTTACTTAATGAACAAATATATTAAAAATTTGGTTTACCCTACATAATAATCCTGGGCTACTTTGAGATTGCATAGCCCGGGGGGGGGGGGGCTTTTTGGTCCCCCTCTTCAGATCTCCATGCACTGTCGATCGCAACGAAAACCGATGCACACGTCACCATCAATGTAATCTGCAAGCATGGAGCTCGACATTTTTTTTACCGCGTCACTCGTTGACTTTTTACTTTCAAGTCTTGCGCAACTTTTGAGACCAAAATTGTGACCCCCAGGTACAGGGTTCCGAAATTACGCAACATTTCGTAACTGCATGCAGAACCAAAATTGCTCAAAAACGTGTATTTGTGTACAAATCCAATGCAAGTAGTGTTTTTAGCCAAAATTTATAAAATGTATCATATTTTTCCTTTTACTGCTCAAAATCAATTAATTTTATCTTGTTTATGGTAAAAAAAAAACGTCTCCGACAATTTCCATTGAAAAAACAATAAAAAACAAAAAGTCGAAAAACACAGAAATACATAAGAAATTTAGAAAACAATAAAATACATAAAAAATGAATGTGATGTTGACAACCTTTTTAAAAATTAATTTAATCAGATGCCTATAAAGAGTAAGTGAAACAAAAATGAGCATTTTAGGGGCATTATTTTGTTAATTAGAGCAAACTTATGATTTTACGCATTAATTAACATAATGAGCAATGAGATTTTTCGCAGATTTTGATATTATGGTATTGTAGATAATGCCATGGGTAACGCGCGTGCCAATTTTCGTCGCGATTGCGAGATCAACGGCCGAGATCATAAGGGGGGCTGAATCAGCCCCCCCCCGTCTTCTTAGGCGTCGAAATAGCCCAGTCTATTTAGGGTTAAAGATAAATCCCTAAATAATTCCCCAAATTCTATGATTTCTAAACAAATGTGCTCCTGAAGAAATGGTAAATCAAATTTCTACTTTTATGTATTTTATTGGTTCTATAATTCCATACGTATTTCTTTGTTTTGGGGCCTTATGTATTTTATAGTTTTTTTTCAATGGGATCACTTCGTGGCACTATTCCAATTATAAAAAGCAAGATTTGATTATTTCCAACCAATTAGTGCAAGAATAATGATGCATTTGTCAATTATGACTGAAAATAGAATTTCCATTGGATTAAATATGTATACAAAATAATATTTTTGAGCAATTTTCGGTCCAACATGAACTCATAAAATGTTGCGTAACTGCGTATCTGGGCGTCTCGAATTTTGTCTAAAAGCTCTGCGAGAATTGAACGAAAAAAAAAATTGTGGTACCTCGTTTCTCATTGTGGACTTATCGTGAAAAATGTGGATGGGGGGGGGGGCTTATTATGCTTATTAAGCCCCCCCCCCCAGGGGCTAGATAGGGTTAATATATCATCATGAATATTTAAAAAAAAAAACATTTATTTTGTTGCAAGTCACTGGAAAAGGTTTGATTCCTAAATAAATATTATTCTTCATGTATTATCGAATATTTAATTGAAAATTTTAAAGCTATCTTTTCATTCTTCTATCTGTTTTTGTTCAATATTTCTTATATGTTTCTTTTTTTTAATTCATTCATCTCGTACAGAATTCACCCAAGCCAAGGAATTCCCCGAAAGAAAGACGTTTTGATTCAGCAAACAACCTCCCAGATACTGCAAAGTCTTCAGCACCTTCATTTCTCGAGGACCACTCCTACTCAATATCAGAAAGTCCAAGAGAGGTAAAGTGGAAGATAACAGCAATAATGGACTGTATTAAGAACTTGGAGAAGAGGCTGAAAACCACACACGAGAAGTCCCGCCGTGTACATTACTTGCTCTTAAGTTTGGACAAACATAACTTGCAAAACTTTACAACAAATAATTACCCCAATGTGCATTCTGATTATTTAAAATAGCTCAATGAAATAGTTTATCCGTGGGCATGTAACAAAAGTGAATTCATTAAATTTGAACGTGTTGCAAAAATGATGTCTTACAGTATATTCATTCTGACTTAGAATGTCAGAAGAGAAAAAAGTTTGTGAAAAGTAGGAATGACGGCAAGATGACAGAAGAATAGAACAGGATAGAGCAAGGGGGACAGATAAAGGACAAGTCCACCCCAAAAATTGTTGATATGAATAAAAAGAGAAAAATCCAACAAGCATAACACTGAAAATTTGATAAAAAATCGGATGTAAAATAAAAAAGTTATGACATTTAAAAATTTTGCTAAATTTTACAAAAGAGTTATATGCACATTCTGTACACAGTCAGTATGCAAATGAGGAGACTGATGACGTCATCCACTCACTATTTCATTTGATATATAGAATAAGGTATATTCTAATTTTCTCCTTGTCATGTTAAACAAAATTTTATTCCTCCCTGATCATGTGGAATTAGCATTATTCAATACTTTTTTGGTTCAGTAAAGTTTGTCCTTATGGTAAAATCTGTAAAAAATGAAATATTGTATAATTCAAACAATAAAAAACAAAATAAACAGTGAGTGAGGGACATTATCGACTGTCTCATTTGCATGTCACTGAGTTGTGAATATTTTTGTTTTGTGAGAAATAAGTGAAAATTAAAAATGCCATAACTTTCTTAGTTTACATCCCATTTTGATGAAATTTTCAGCGTTATGCTAGTTTGATTTTTCTCAATTTAACTGAACCAACAATTTTCTTGGGTAGACTTGACCTTTACTAATGAGCTGTTGGATAGAGACAAAAAGATGAATTGAGATTGAGGGTGATAGAGAAAGAGAGACAGGTGTGGGGGAGCCTTTGATGAATGCCTGAGAAAGCGAACATTACCATAATTTTTTTTTTGAGGATTTGGACAGTAATGAATAGTACATGTTTTTTCTGTTGGTATTTCTCAAAATATGTGTATGTTGTATGTAATGAAATGGGTATAATCCTTTTGTAAGATACACTCATTCAGAAAATATTAACTAAACAAAAAAAAAAGCCAAATTATATTTTACTTATTTTCAACTGTTCAGACACTCTCATATCAAAAGTACCCCCCCCCCCTCATTTCAAGGTATTGGAGAGAGAGAGAGGTTGGATGAGAAATGGATTGGCTGTCTGCAGAAAAAAATGCAGGGGGAGCAAAACATTTTTAGGATATGTTCAAGGGAGCGAAGCGACCGAGCAGAAAAATTATTCTGGGGATATATGTGAGAGAGCAAAGTGACGAGAAGAACAAATGCAGGGGCCAAAATATTTCGAGAATATGTGAGAGGGAGCAAAGTGACCAAGCAGAAGTAAAAGGAAAGAGGGACAAAAATTGTGGTATGTGTGAGGGAGCAAAGCATCCGATAAAAAAAACCAGAAAGCAGGTCAATCAAAATATTTTTCAAATTTGTGCTGGTGCGCGACACGTTCACTCCCGAGCGATAGGGACTTGTTTAAAAATGGCATAGGAAATATGCGTTTTCTATAATCATGGTAAACTGATAATATGGTAGAATTTAGGTGTTGTAAGAGTTAAATTCTGAATGAACTGTATTGGCTGGTTAGACATGCGCAGAGGATTATTTGTCTTTATCCATTTTTATTTTCACATTTTTCTTTTGTTTGAATTTATTTTCCAGGGGGTAAGCCCCCCCTCCCCCCATTCCTGTGGATACCAATGGGGCGGGGGCTTGGAATAGTGCAAGTTAGAAATGGTGAATCTGAACTTTATAGATATCAAAAGAGAAAGAAAGAATTGTAAAATGAAAATGAATAAAAACAAAGATAGAGAGGGGGAGAGTGAGAAAGCAGGTGAACTTTCGAGGGGCATTAAAAAGTCTCAGATTAAAAACAACATTTTTGTTTTTGTAATTGTTTATTTTATTTACCCAGGGTCAGTCAAAATATTTTGGAATATGTGCGAGGGAGCGACACATTCACTCCCGAGCGGTAGGGACTTGTTTTAGGAAACATGCGTTTTCTAAGAATGGTAAACCCATATTTTAAGGTAAATTGCCAATTCGTCTACTGCCATACAGTCCACTCACCACATGGTCTACCTTCATTTTGTCTATAAATGCCATTTCGTCCAATAGCAATTTCGTTTACCACCCATTTAGTCTAATTCTATTAAGGCTAATGCCATCTCCATTAATCAGTTCGTCCAATGTTCATTTAGTCCAAGCCATGTTGGCTAATATCAGTTGGTCCAATATCCAAATTATCTACCGGATAATTGTCATTTCGTCTATCATTTCGTCCACCACCCATTAGGTCCGATAATCAGTTTGTCTAACAACCAAATCGCCCAGTTCGTCCAATTCTCAAATCGTCCAATAGTCATTTAGTCTAATAGCCAATTGGTCCAATAGCCATGTTGTCTAATACAAATATAATGCATCATCCGGGGGGGGGGGACGAAATGACTTCTTAAATATACCTTGAAATTCCTGAAGATAAAAAAATATGTAACTAGGCCTGCTATCAGGAATGGAATGATGCGGTACAGCATGCAGCCTCCTACCCCCCCCCCCCCCGCTCTCTCTACCACATCACGCACACAAAAGGGGGAATTGGAGTGGTTAAAATTGATAAAATTGAAATAGGGTCCTTTGATTTGGAATTTACCCTCATTTCTTTTTTTTTACAAATGCACACCTAAAAATGATAATCATCACTCATCATATAACAATGATAATAATTGTAATAATAGTAATTAATGTAGTACTAATAAACAAGAAATGTACTATAATAATAACGATAACAGCCTTGGACGGTACAAAAAAAATTAAAAAGAGAGAAAAGTGGGAAAGGATGGGGAGAACATTACATAAAAACATAAAATGTATTACAATGGAGCTTAAAAAAACACTAATAAAAGATTAATCAAACGACAGGTGTAAATTAATAACAAATCACAAGAGCAACAGGAGTCGAGGTAGCAATACACAGGCACCAAACTAGAAGGACTGCTAGTAGTAGACTATTCCTATTTGATTGTAGACAAAACGAATATTGACCGGGATGGCAATTGGACCCATTGATGATTAGACCAAATGATTGTTAGATGAAATGGGTTTAGACTAAGTGACAGTGGATCAACTGCAGTTGGACCAAATGGAACATAGACAAAATGTAAGTAGACTAAGTGGTCAGTGGCCATTTGCCCTTAGACCAATTGGCTATTGGACTAAATGGTAATAGACATAATGAAAATGGACAAAGTGGCTATTGGACAAATTGGCCAAAAATGCAATTAGACCAAATGAAAGTAGACAAATTGGTTATTAGACGAACTAGCTATTGGACAAAATGGTAATTGGAAGATGTGGAAAAGGAACAACTGATGGTAGATGAAATGACATACCATTTGATGAGTGGACAAAATGGCAGTAGACGAAATGGCAATAAACCTATTATAGGCCTACGGTAGAATTTAGGTGTTTTACGAGTCAAATTCTGAATGAACTGTATTGGCTGGTAAGACATGCGGCAAGGATCTGTGTCTCTTATCCATTTTTATTTTTCAAATTTCTTTTGTTTGATTTCAGTTTTCAGGGGAAGCCCCCCCCCCCCTCCTGTGGAAGCCAGTGGGGCTGGGGCTTAGAATAGTGCACGATAGAAAGGGAAAAACCGGAACTTTAGATATCAAAAGAGAAACAAAGAATTGTAAAAATGGGTGAGCTTTCGAGGGGCATAAGAAAGTCTGAGATTAGAAACATCATTTTTATTTATTTCTTTATTCATTTATTCTGTTTTATTTACCAAGGGTAGCCTCTTCAGTACAAAACTGCTTTACAAGAGAGCACTGCACATCTAAATGTATTTATCAGCATTAATAGTTTATACATAATTTTTAAAATGAGCGCGAAGCTCAGGATAATGTTTGATATTCCAACCAGAAAAATTGGCATTTTAAGCATATAATCCCCTGCCCCATTGGCATCCACAGGAGGGTGGGCCTTTCTGCCTGGAAACTGAAATCAAAAGAAAAGTGTGGAAAATGGATGAAAGACAAAGATCCTCTGCGCATGTCTTACCAGCAAATGCAGCTCATTCAGAATCTAACTCTTAGAGCACCTAAATTTTACCGTAGGCCTACAATATGTGTTTACCATGCTTAGAAAACGCATATTTCTTAAGCTATTTTTAAACAAGTCCCTACTGCTCAAGAGTGACCGAGTCGCTTCCTCACACATATTCGAAAATATTTTGACCTGCTTTTTTTATCGGTTGCTTTGCTCCCTCACATACCCCAACAATTTTATGTCCTCTACATTTCTTCTGCTTGGTCACTTCGCTCCCTCTCACATATTCCCCAAATCTCTTGTCTCTTGCATTTTTCTTCTCTGTCATTTCGCTCTCTCGCATATATTGCAAAATAATTTTCTGCTGTCGCTTCGCTCCCTTGCACATATCCCAAAAATGTTTTGCCCCCCCCCCGTATTTTTTTTTCTGCAGACAGCCATGTCCCGTTCATACTCTCTCTCCAATACATTGAAATGAGGGGGGGGGGGGGCACTTTGGATATGAGAGTTACTGAACAATTGAAAATCAGTGAATTATTTGGCTTTTTTTCTTTTGTTTAGTTAATATTTTCTGTGTGAGTGAAACTTCCGAAGGATTATACCCGTTTCGTTACATAAAACATACAAGTATTTTGAGAAATACCAACAGAAAAAAAACCCCAGATTCTTCCTGACTGTTCAAATCCTTAAAAAAATTATGGTAATCTTCGCTTTCTCAGGCATTGATCACAGGCTCCCCCAACACCCGTCTCTCTTTCTCTATCACCCCCATTCTTAATTCATCTTTTTGTCTCTATCCAACAGCTCATTCATATCTATCGCCTTGTTCTATCCTGTTCTATTCTTCTGTCAGCTTGCTGTCATTCCTACTTTTCACAAACTTTTTTCTCTTCTGACATTCTAAGTCAGAATGAATATACTGTAAGACATCATTTTTGCAACACGTTCAAATTTAATGAATGCACTTTTGTTACATGCCCAGTGGTAAACTTTTTCATTGAGCTATTTTAAATAATCAGAATGCACATAGCGTAAATTATTTGTTGTAAAGTTTTGCGAGTCATGTTTGTCCAAACTTAAGAGCAAGTAATGTACACGGCGGGACTTCTGCTGTGTGGTTTCAGCCTCTTCTCCAAGTTTTTAATAGTCCATTATTGCTGTTATCTTCCACTTTACCCCTCTTGGACTTTCTGATATTGAGTAGGAGTGGTCCTCGAGAAATGAAGGTGCTGAAGACTTTGCAGTATCTGGGAGGTTGTTTGCTGAATCAAAACGTCTTTCTTTCGGGGAATTCCTTGGCTTGGATGAACTCTGTACGAGATGAATGAATTAAAAAAAAGAAACATATAAGAAATATTGAACAAAAACAGATAGAAGAATGAAAAGATAGCTTTAAATTTTTCAATTAAATATTCGATAATACATGAAGAATAATATTTATTTAGGAATCAAACCTTTTCCAGTGACTTGCAACAAAATAAATGTTTTTTTTTTTAAATATTCATGATGATATATTAACCCTATCTAGCCCCTGGGGGGGGGGGCTTAATAAGCTTAATAAGCCCCCCCCATCCACATTTTTCACGATAAGTCCACAATGAGAAACGAGGTACCACAATTTTTTTTTTTCGTTCAATTCTCGCAGAGCTTTTAGACAAAATTCGAGACGCCCAGATACACAGTTACGCAACATTTTATGAGTTCATGTTGGACCGAAAATTGCTCAAAAATATTATTTTGTATACATATTTAATCCAATGGAAATTCTATTTTCAGTCATAATTGACAAATGCATCATTATTCTTGCACTAATTGGTTGGAAATAATCAAATCTTGCTTTTTATAATTGGAATAGTGCCACGAAGTGATCCCATTGAAAAAAAACTATAAAATACATAAGGCCCCAAAACAAAGAAATACGTATGGAATTATAGAACCAATAAAATACATAAAAGTAGAAATTTGATTTACCATTTCTTCAGGAGCACATTTGTTTAGAAATCATAGAATTTGGGGAATTATTTAGGGATTTATCTTTAACCCTAAATAGACTGGGCTATTTCGACGCCTAAGAAGACGGGGGGGGGGGCTGATTCAGCCCCCCTTATGATCTCGGCCGTTGATCTCGCAATCGCGACGAAAATTGGCACGCGCGTTACCCATGGCATTATCTACAATACCATAATATCAAAATCTGCTCAAAAATATTATTTTGTATACATATTTAATCCAATGGAAATTCTATTTTCAGTCATAATTGACAAAGGCATCATTATTCTTGCACTGATTGGTTGAAAATAATAAAATCTTTGCTTTTTATAATTGGAATAGTACCACGAAGTGATCTCATTGAAAAACAAGAGGAACGCCTCTGGCAGTCTCGCCTGCATTACGCAATTTAATATAGCAGCAGTGCTAACTTTGAAAACTACTATAAAATAATCATTCACAAAAACATCATTCATATAATGACATAATACCACGTTCATTGACCATAAATGACATTTGAACGGAGACTTAAGACTGTCAACTACACCCATGTCCACATTTCATTCACTCTATCCATAAACTTTCAAAGTTATGATGGCACTTCAACAATTACCCCAACATGGCCTAAGTTTATTGACCTTAACTGACCTTTGACTTGGTTTTGTGACCTGAAACTCACAGGGGATGTTCAGTGATGCTTGATTACTCTTATATCCCAAGTGTTATGAACTAGATCCATAAACTTTCATAGTTAGGATGGTAATTCAACAAATACCCCCAACACGGCCAAAGTTCATTGACCTTAAATGACCATTCACCATGGTCATGTGACCTGAAACTCGCACAGGATATTCAGTGGTACTTGATTAACCTAATGTCCAAGTTTCATGAACTAAATCCATAAATTTTCAAAGTTATGATAGTAATTCAACAAATACCCCCAACTTGACCAAAGTTCATTGACCCTAAATGACCTTTGACCTTGGTCACGTGACCTGAAACTCGAGCAGGATGTTTACTAATACTTGATTAACCTTATTCCCAAGTTTCATGAACTAGGTCCATATACTTTCTAAGTTATGATGTCATTTCAAAAACTTAACCTTAGGTTAAGATTTGATGTTGACGCCGCCGCCGCCGTCGGAAAAGCGGCGCCTATAGTCTCGCTCTGCTATGCAGGCGAGACAAAAACCAATAAAATACATAAGGCCCCAAAACTAAGAAATACGTATGGAATTATAGAACCAATACATAAGATTAGAAATTTGATTTACCATTTTTTTCAGGAGCACATTTGTTTAGAAATCATAGAATTTGGGGAATTATTTAGAGATTTACCTTTAAAGCAGAGAATTCTATATTTAGGCATAAATTAGCATTATTAATTTATTAAAAATAAATTTAAATTCTGTAAAATCAGCGATACACCCTTAGCTCCATGCTTGCAGATTACATTGATGGTGACGTGTGTATTGGTTTTCGTTGCGATCGACGGAGATCTGAAGAGGGGGACCAAAAAGCCTCCCCCCCCCCCGGGCTATGCAATCTAAAAGCAGCCCAGGATTATTATGTAGGGTAAACCAAATTTTTAATATATTTGTTCATTTAGTAAGAGTTTACTGTAAATACACAGTAAAGGCCCAGGTCCATGGTTAGCCTCCCAAATAGGATAATTTTCATCTCTATTTGGCTACTGAAAATGGAATATTTAAAGCAATGTTCTATCAAACCAAAGGTAGATAATACAGAGAAAATATTTCTTTAGAACACATGTATGATATAGATCTACTCTACCTTCTGAAGACGAGGCAGGAAATCAAATATGGTTGGGACAGCATCCTGTCTAAGACGTGTCACTTGCCCAGTCCTGTCAAAGCTACCATCTTCAAAATGAGCAAAACGGAGTACAAAGCTCTTGGAAGAATTCAATGAAGCTCGCTTCATATTGACCATCCATACTGTGTTACAGTACCGGTTCAGTCCAACGGCTGAATGGGAATCTGCAGCAAATGTAAACACATGTCATAAAATCAATTACACATAATTAAGAAAATTTGACGTGTCCAAAGGACACAGATGCCCCTACTTAACGCGATCAGAAATCCATTCAATATGATTGAACTTAATATCATACAGAAACCAATATGCATATATATATAATTAACAAATTCAGACCTTTGAACCGACTTGCATATATAATGAGATGTGACCTTTGACCTACGGACTCCGAATTCGAACTTAGCCTGTATTTTGTGGTCATCTACCTACACACCAAAATTTTTTTTAAATCCATTAAATATTTTTCGAGTTATTGCGCGGAAACCCAAGTGGGGGGGGGGGGGGGGGGGGGGACGGACAGGGGCAACGCTTAATGCCCCCTCTGGGCTTCGTCTGTGGGGGCATAAAAACTCTAGGCCTACATGTACTCAGCAGGGGCCCGTTTCTCAACACTTGGACAAGTTAGTCATATAACTTTATCTACCAAACACAGAGTTAGTTCCAATCTTACCCAAAAGGATTAACTAGAATCCATTGATATCGTATACTATTCATTAGTGGTGGAAAGTACATGAAACGTAGCCTTAGTCACAAAATAGCATAATTTTCAAAAAGTAAAATTATGATAAAACCTAATAATAATAATAATCCGCTTTTATATAGCGCTTAATACATCGAATGAAAAGATAGCTTAAAATTTTTCAATTAAATATTTGATAATACATGAAGAATAATATTTATTTAGGAATCAAACCTTTTCCAGTGACTTGCAACAAAATAAATGTTTTTTTTTTTTATATTCATGATGATATATTAACCCTATCTAGCCCCTGGGGGGGGGGGGGGGGCTTAATAAGCCCCCCTATCCACATTTTTCACGATAAGTCCAAAATGAGAAACGAGGTACCACAATTTTTTTTTTCGTTCAATTCTCGCAGAGCTTTTGAGACCAAATTCGAGACGCCCGGATACGCAGTTACCCAACATTTTATGAGTTTATGTTGGACCAAAAATTGCTAGAAAATATTATTTTGTATACATATTTAATCCAATGGAAATTCTGTTTTCAGTCATAATTGACAAATGCATCATTATTCTTGCACTGATTGGTTGAAAATAATCAAATCTTTGCTTTTTATAATTGGAATAGTACCACGAAGTGATCCCATTGAAAAAAACCAATAAAATACATAAGGCCCCAAAACTAAGAAATACGTATGGAATTATAAAACCAATAAAATACATAAGATTAGAAATTTGATTTACCATTTTTTTCAGGAGCACATTTGTTTAGAAATCATAGAATTTGGGGAATTATTTAGAGATTTACCTTTAAAGCAGAGAATTCTATATTTAGGCATAAATTAGCATTATTAATTTATTAAAAATAAATTTAAATTCTGTAAAATCAGCGATACACCCTTAGCTCCATGCTTGTAGATTACATTGATGGTGACGTGTGTATTGGTTTTCGTTGCGATCGACGGTGATCTGAAGAGGGGGACCAAAAAGCCTCCCCCCCCCCGGGCTATGCAATCTAAAAGTGGCCCAGGATTATTATGTAGGGTAAACCAAATTTTTTATATATTTGTTCATTTAGTAAGAGTTTACTGTAAATACACAGTAAAGGCCCAGGTCCATGGTTACCCTCCCAAATAGGATAATTTTCATCTCTATTTGGCTACTGAAAATGGAATATTTAAAAAAAAAGGAAGAATTACCTCCTTTTTTGTTGGAAAAGTATTGTAGGATATGATTTTAATTACTGAATATGTTAAAAAATAGCTCAAAGTTATATTCTCATGAAAAGTTGATTTTTTTTCTCGCTCGCTTCGCTCGCTCAGGACTTATATATATATATAAAGCAGCCTTTTGGCACATGTTCTATACTGCGCCCCTCGTTGTTTTTTTGTTTTGTTTTTTACTCTTCACGCTACTGCCGCAAATAATCCTCTTCACAGTGGCGCGTACAGACCACCGTGACAAAAAAGGAATCTAAAGAGAGAAGAATTAAATAAATTTATTATCTGGATATCATGTCAAAATCTATCACAAAATTGGATTTTTGTATTAAAAAGGTTAAAAAAAATTGCTCGCTCGCTTCGCTCGCTCGCAACTTTTTTTAAAGATAAGTTCTGGCCTTCTCAAAATAGTCGCCTTACTACACCATTACGCCTATTCATACCATGATATGACCGGGAAATTTTTGGCTCTTGCCCCCCCCCCCTGGCCACCGAACCCTGTTACGCCGCTGTAAAAATGCTGTGCATCATCATCATCATCATCTACCTACACACCCAAATTTTTTAAAAATCTGTTGAATATTTCATAAGATATCTTTAAGGAGCTGTGATCTTTGACCTGCAGACTCCGAATTCAAAGTTAGCCTGTACTATGGTGTCATGTACCTAAGCACCAACATTTTTTTTAATCAATATATATAAATCGAAATATATTTCGATTTATTGCGCGGAAACCAAGTGGGGGGGGGGCGGGCGAATCAACGGACAGGGGCAACGCTTAATGCCCCCTCCGGACTTTGTCTGCGAGGGCATAATTACCAAGGAGCTGCATTTCTCAAAATAGTCGCCTTATTACACCATTATGCCTATTCATACCATGATATGACCGGGAAATTTTTGGCTCTTGCCCCCCCCCCTTGGCCACCGAACCCTGTTACGCCGCTGTAAAAATGCTGTGCATCATCATCATCATCTACCTACACACCAAAATTTTTTAAAAATCTGTTGAATATTTCATAAGATATCTTTAAGGAGCTGTGATCTTTGACATGCATACTCCGAATTCGAACTTAGCCTGTATTGGTATCATCTACCTACACACTCAAATTTGTTTAAATATGTAGAATATTTTATAAGTAATCATGCGGAAACTAAATTGCATATTTAATGAGCCGTGACCTTTGACCTGCCGACTACGAATTCGAACTTATCCTGTATTTTGGTGTCATCTACCTACACACTCAAATTCGTTTAAATATTTAGAATATTTCATAAGTAATCATGCGGAAACTAAATTGCATATTTAATGAGCCGTGACCTTTGACCTGCCGACTCCGAACTTAGCCTGTATTTGGTGTCATCTACCTACACACCATAATTTTTATAAATCTGTTGAATATTTAATAAGTCATCATGCGGAAACCAACTCGGATATTTCATGAGCTGTGACCTTGGACCTGCAGACTCTGAATTCAAAGTTAGCCTGTACTATGGTGTGATGTACCTACACACCAAAATTTTTTTAATCAATATATATAAATCGAAATATATTTCGATTTATTGCGCGGAAACCAAGTGGGGGGGGGGGGCGGGCGAATCAACGGACAGGGGCAACGCTTAATGCCCCCTCCGGACTTTGTCTGCGAGGGCATAATTACCAAGGAGCTGCATTTCTCAAAATAGTCGCCTTATTACACCATTACGCCTATTCATACCATGATATGACCGGGAAATTTTTGGCTCTTGCCCCCCCCCCCCCCCTGGCCACCGAACCCTGTTACGCCGCTGTAAAAATGCTGTGCATCATCATCATCATCTACCTACACACCCAAATTTTTTAAAAATCTGTTGCATATTTCATAAGATATCTTTAAGGAGCTGTGATCTTTGACCTGCATACTCCGAATTCGAACTTAGCCTGTATTGGTATCATCTACCTACACACTCAAATTTGTTTAAATATGTAGAATATTTTAAAAGTAATCATGTGGAAACTAAATTGCATATTTAATGAGCCGTGACCTTTGACCTGCCGACTACGAATTTGAACTTAACCTGTATTTTGGTGTCATCTACCTACACACTCAAATTCGTTTAAATATGTAGAATATTTCATAAGTCATCATGTGGAAACCAACTCGGATATTTCATGAGCTGTGACCTTGGACCTGCAGACTCCGAATTCAAAGTTGATTTTCGATTTATTGCGCGGAAACCAAGTGGGGGGGGGGGGGGGCGGGCGAATCAACGGACAGGGGCAACGCTTAATGCCCCCTCCGGACTTTGTCTGCGGGGGCATAATTACCAAGGAGCTGCATTTCTCAAAATAGTCGCCTTATTACACCATTACGCCTATTCATACCATGATATGACCGGGAAATTTTTGGCTCTTGCCCCCCCCCCCCCCCCTGGCCACCGAACCCTGTTACGCCGCTGTAAAAATGCTGTGCATCATCATCATCATCTACCTACACACCCAATTTTTTTAAAAATCTGTTGCATATTTCATAAGATATCTTTAAGGAGCTGTGATCTTTGACCTGCATACTCCGAATTCGAACTTAGCCTGTATTGGTATCATCTACCTACACACTCAAATTTGTTTAAATATGTAGAATATTTTTAAAGTAATCATGTGGAAACTAAATTGCATATTTAATGAGCCGTGACCTTTGACCTGCTGACTACGAATTCGAACTTAACCTGTATTTTGGTGTCATCTACCTACACACTCAAATTCGTTTAAATATGTAGAATATTTCATAAGTCATCATGTGGAAACCAACTCTGATATTTCATGAGCTGTGACCTTGGACCTGCAGACTCCGAATTCAAAGTTAGCCTGTACTATGGTGTCACATACCTACACACCAAAATTTTTTTAATCAATATATATAAATCGAAATATATTTCGATTTATTGCGCGGAAACCAAGTGGGGGGGGGGGGGCGGGCGAATCAACGGACAGGGGCAACGCTTAATGCCCCCTCCGGACTTTGTCTGCGGGGGCATAATTACCGAGGAGCTGCATTTGAAGCGAGCCTGAATCAAGGCTGTGAAATTTATTAGCGCCACCATCTGGCTTCCTTTTATTTGCGTAAAAAGAAGAGACACGCGAAGTCACTTTCTAGTCCAAACTCCAAAGTAATCAAATTTGCTTTTTTTTTAAATATGATTTTGATTTAATTAAAAATATACTATTGACTTTTTGTATTATGGCTACTCACCGCTAAGCGCCCCGGTGAGTAGCGAGGAGTTTCGGCAAAAATTAATTCTGTAAAAGTTGGCGGAGTACAGCAAGTCTGCATATGCCGACTTAACCCAAGACAAGACAAGTATTGTAATGAAGCGATGTTTGCCAACTTCACAGAAATCCAGGGCCAAATGCAGTTCGGTGTACGAGGTTAGTACTATAGTCGATCTATACATTTACTGTAGCAACTATATGTAGCAACTAACCTCGAACTAGTAATGAGTGGGGCCAGGGCCAGTACCACAACTATACTAGTACAGCAGGTGATGGTTTGTGTAAGCTCCACTACACTTCACTACTGCTAACCTCCGCTTCACATATAGGCTATAGTGGAGTGTTTAATGGCTGGCTATACGAACCATCGCCTGATTTTTTTAGGCCTAGTCACTCAAGGGTTCATTACATGCCGCCGCGCACAGAAAAATCAAGCAATAGAAGTTGTGTGTTGTGGACACCAGAAGTGGGATCACAGCACGCGTGACCCACTAGTTAGAAATCCATTGCCAAACGTGGTTAATGGTGCGAGGTTAGTATACTAATACTTACCTCGCAATACGCGTGAGTCACTGAGTGGAGTAGCCTAAACGGTTAAGTTAGAGTTTCATACGGCATGTACGGCCCACTCACACGTATTGCGAGGTTAGTATTAGTATACTAACCTTGCACCACGAACCGCGTTTGGCAGTGGATTTCTAACTAGTGGGTCGCGCGTGCTGGGATCTCACTTCTTGGGTCCACAACACACGACTTCTATGGCTTGATTTTTCTGTGCGCGGCGGCATGTAATGAACCCTTGGGTGTGTACGGCCAGGCATCAATAACTTTTGTTGTCATCCAATTTCAATGAAATTTTCAGCATTTTGCTCGGAATGAATTTTACATTATTTATTAAGATCAAGGCCTAAATATCTTCAACCTGTATAATTCATAACCATTTTACTTTTTAGGTGTGCAGAAAAGACCAACCCCCCCCCCCCCCAATGGTCTGCTGACTACAGTACATAAACTTAAATACACGGGACTAGTATTGTTACACAGCTTTTTGCAAATGCAAGTTTGGTAACGACTAACGAATTCCCATTTTTTTTTCAACGTAATTTTGAAGTCGAAAACATAGCTGAACTTACGAATGCAATGTCCGTCCACATCCTACCGATTAGAGCAGTTGTATGCAGCTCATGTAGGCATGAATAACGTGAAATCTAAGCTAATAAGTTCACCAACATGCCAATCTGAGCTGTGAAAAAGTGTGATCGTCCCGGAGCGAAAACAGCTTGAGCAAGGTGCAGCCAATCAGCGACCTTCTTATGTCCCCTTCGAGACAGAGGAGACGAAATGATTTTATGTCAAAAAGACTCAAAACACAAAATCATTTCGTCGACGAAATTTTTTTGTCTTTTGACACAAAATCATTTCGTCGACGAAATTTTTTTGTGTTTTGACACAAAATCATTTCGTCGACGAAATTTTTTTGTGTTTTGACACAAAATCATTTCGTCAACGAAATTTTTTTGTGGTTTTGACACAAAATGATTTCGTCGACGGAATAGATTTTTGCATCGCAACGAAATAAATTTTGTGGACGCAATTACATTTAGTCTCGACGAAAATTGATTTTGTGTGACAAAAAATAATTTCGTATACGAAATAAAACTGCGTCATGACGAAATGATTTTCATATGAACAAAAACACATTTTGTGTACGGAATTGCGTGAATTGGACGGAATTTACCATCGGACATTTGGTGCGCCATTTCGTTTGATAAAAATTCATTTCGTATGGCACGCCAAATAAACTTTGTGGACGCAATTACATTTCGTCTAGACGAAATTGATTTCGTGCATTTCGTCGAGACGAAATTGATTTTGTGTGACAAAAAATAAATTTTGTGTACGAAATAAAAAAGCGTCATGACGAAATGATTTTCGTCTGAATAAAAACACATTTTGTGTACGGAATGCCGTGATTTGGACGGAATTCACTGGCGGACACTTGGCGCCCCATAGCCCCCACCCCCCTACGTTAACACACCCTACATTTCAATGTATAGGAATTGTTCACACTATTGAGAGGGAAATATACTTGTTTTACACTAACCGACTGTATTACAAGCTTTGTTGCCCGATGTAATATTCTCTTTGATTCCCCTTACTCCGAGTGTACAATAGATAACGGATTTTTTTATGAAATGAGAGCGAATACTTCGTAAGTATAAAAATGTTTATCCTTTTCAGGCTCGACATTCATGACTGGGAAAATTATTGTAATATCAATTGAAATACTCGTTCATTAAGTTTCGCAGTTATCTGTGCATGAGCGCCCTCTCGTGATGAAATATTTATAGTCATTACCCTTAGAAAGTAAATGCATAGCCCCTATTCCTGACACCGGCGTGGTCTTTATAAAGTGGTTTACCTTTATCGGGGAAGCCAAATGTATAATTTAACATATTTGTAATCTAGCACTTCCCGGAAACTATAAAAGAAATTACTTTCTTCACCACTAAAGTAAGAAACAGAGCTCATAAAATATTAGAAACAGTAAGAGTAATCATTTTTTTAAACATTTTTTTCATGTTCGGCTTCTCACAATTTTCGGAGAGCCTTAAAAAGTGTGTCAATATATGCAAGATTCTTGAAATATTTGTCAAATTTCTTCACATAATTCCAAAATTTTTGATTTGTTTGCGTGCATCATAATAAAATATTAATATTGTTACGCTCACAAAATGAATGAAATAAAGGAATATTTATAAATACAGATTTTAAAATGAATTATTCGGAAAAGCTTTGCTCGTCTTCTTCCTTAACGGAAAATAAGAAACTGCCTATTATTTACTCATCATATTGTTTTCATGTGCTAAATTAATCATTATTAAAAACGATCTGTAGGGCCCCATTACACAAAGGTTATTGATCAATTGTTAAATGAAATGGCCTATCACGACCACCGTTGCATGCGCGTTTTCCTCAGTAGACTGACTGGGAACCAACCAGAATGGTTCTCTCAAATTAGTGATTAATCGCTAACCTTCGTGTTACGGGGCCCTTCTGTCATCAGATTTGTTTTGAAATTGGTATATGACGAATGGTTAATCGGCATTTCAATACGGTGTAATGTTCAAACTTCAAGGTGTATTGCTAACACCTACGCATATGGTTGGAACACCAATGGGTGTTCTTGTTACACCGCAATTTTACAGTGTAACCTGACTACCTGTGTCTTCTCCGAATAATGAAAGGGGTCATCCATGCTGCCTCAGTGAACACTGAACTCTCCTTTTTTCTTTCCCCAAGTGCCTGAAAAATTGATACACGTCCTTTCATCCGGATGCAATTTGCATCCCAATTTTGGCGGGAAGCTAAGATTGACATATTTTATGACCGCACTTGTCGGGCGGACGATCGATAGCGATATCCACTGGACACTCACTCGGTTAAAAAGCGGACCGCGCCAACTGAAAAACAAGTTTTGATTCATATGTTTTTTTTATGAAGAACGAAAGACCGCAACACACTTCTCCGTATACATGATATAGTTCAAGCTCCTTTGAAAATGGACGAAAGTGGTGAAAACAACGACTGAATAATATGTCACAATTCCAGTACTTGCAGATTTGTTCTGTGATCGATGTTGCTCTTGAATTTGGACCATATACCGCATTTAGCCGTATGATCCTATATATTTTTGCTGCTTTGGTTAGATTTGCGGTAAGCTTGTCCCAATTTTCTTTAGTGAGTAACGCTTTGTCTGCTCTGGACTAAATCTCATGGATTGTATATAAGTAAGGGCTTTCGTTATTTAATGAAAAATAACATAAATGATGTAATTTTACATGACAAAAAGAAGAAAGAGGGAAAACAGAAGAGAGAGATAGAGAGAGAGAGGGGGGAGATAGAGTGGAAAGAAACTTGTATTATCGGGGAGGAGATATGGCATGTACACTATGAAATAGAGGGAAAAGGAGGGGGCAATTAGCTTAAATTCTAGAGATGGGAAGTTAACGCCCCTCCCCAATCTAGTCCAGCTGTTCAATATAAAGTTCCTTTTTGATTCCCAAAATAACCATAGCATTGAATCGATAAAAGATGCTTAAAGCTCGTACTTTAAAAGACGTAAATACAACGTGTGATTATGTAAAAACCTCTTGATAATATAAAAAGACTGTTGATATTAATATTACTAAAAGACCAACGCGACAATTTGTGAAAATACAAAGAGCCCTTGAGAGAATGAGAGGGAGAGAAAAAACAAAACAAACAATGGAAAGCGACCAAAGTGGAGGGGTTAAAATATAGATGAGCAAAGAGAGTTAGAGAAGTAAAGAAAAAGATGGGGAGAGGGGATAAAATATAAAGACAAAACTTTGACAAACGGAAAACAAACAGAAAGTCGATGAATGTTTCAGCCCCCCCCCTGGTGGCTACTCCCCCCTCATTTTTTTTCAGTGGGTTTGATCAGTAAGCCCCCATGGTTTGATGGAGTCTCCACGTTTGGATTAATTTAGCGAGGCATCGACATTGGTCGGGCACCAGCACCCTACGTCTTAGCCGCGGCTGATCTCGGTGATTAGTGGTTTAAGCGGTTGTATGGGTAATTGATTATTGGCTCCCAAACGAGGTTACTTTGATTGTGACGTAAGCAGGTTCAAGAGGTGTGCGTGTGTGTGTGTGTGTGTGTGTGTGTGCATGTGTGTGTGTGTAAAGGGAGGGGTCGTCTTTACAGAATTAAACTTAAGGAGGAGTGAGTTGGTATAACGCATTTGATATCTGTTTCATCTCTTTAGCGGATAGCCCAGTGGTTTTTGATTGAAACGGTTACTGTCCCTTGATAGATCGAACTTAAACCCCACGACCGTTTGGGACAAACAACAAGTATAACATCTATCAAATTACTTGAGTTACATACTTACCAAAGGAATAGGATTCCCCTCGCTCCCCTGTAAAATGATTGTCCGTCATATTAATCAGTCTGTTATGTATTCATTTTCATCATTTTTAAAGCAAAAACTTATACAGATTTAAATTGAGATTTTATTGAATTCCGTTTAACAATATAACAAAATGAAATAAACATAACATGAAAATGTCACATATATCGAGAATAACAACTATCAAATTACTTGAGTTACATACTGACCATAAGAGTAGGCTTGCCTTTGCTCCCCAGTAAAATGATTGTTCGCCATATTAATTAGTCTGTTATGTACATTTTTTCATTATTTTTAAAACAAAAACTTATACAGATTCAAATTTAGATATAATTAAATTCCGTTTAATATTATTACACAATGAAATAAACATAACATGAAAATGTCACATATATCGAGAATAACAACTATCAAATTACTTAAGTTACATACTGACCATAAGAGTAGGCTTGCCTTTGCTCCCCAGTAAAATGATTGTTCGCCATATTAATTAGTCTGTTATGTACTTAATTTACATCCTTTTTAAAACAAAAACTTATACAGATTTAAATTGAGATATTATTGAATTCAATTTAACATTATTACACAATGAAATAAACACAACATAACAATGTCACATATATCGAGAATAACAACTATCAAATTACTTGAGTTACATACTGACCATAAGAGTAGGCTTGCCTTTGCTCCCCAGTAAAATGATTGTTCGCCATATTAATTAGTCTGTTATGTACTTAATTTAAATCCTTTTTTAAACAAAAACTTATACAGATTTAAATTGAGATATTATTGAATTCAATTTAACATTATTACACAATGAAATAAACACAACATGAAAATGTCACATATATCGAGAATAACAACTATCAAATTACTTGAGTTACATACTGACCATAAGAGTAGGCTTGCCTTTGCTCCCCAGTAAAATGATTGTCCGCCATATTCATCAGTGTATTATGTACTTAATTTTCTTCACTTTTAAAGCAAAAACTTATACAGATTTAAATTGAGATATTATTGAATTCAGTTTAACAATATTACACAATGAAATAAACATAACATGAAAATGTCACATATATCGAGAATAACAACTATCAAATTACTTGAGTTGCATACTGACCATAGGAGTAGGCTTGCCTTTGCTCCCCAGTAAAATTATTGTTCGCCATATTAATTAGTCTGTTATGTACATTTTTTCATTATTTTTAAAACAAAAACCTATACAGATTCAAATTTAGATATAATTAAATTCCGTTTAACATTATTACACAATGAAATAAACATAACATGAAAATGTCACATATATCGAGAATAACAACTATCAAATTACTTGAGTTACATACTGACCATAGGAGTAGGCTTGTCTTTGCTCCCCAGTAAAATGATTGTCCGCCATATTCATCAGTGTATTATGTACTTAATTTCCTTCACTTTTAAAGCAAAAACTTATACAGATTTAAATTGAGATATTATTGAATTCAGTTTAACAATATTACAAAATAAAGAATAAACATAACATATAAATGTCAAATATATCAAGAAAAAAAAAACCCGGGAAATACAATACAAATTCATCTTATACATTTAACACATGCATATATGAAAACACATTTTATAGTATAAAAAAAGATAATATACATATAAGAAAATTTGCACACCATAGAATGTTTTTGTACAGACAATTTGTTATAGGCCTACTAAACTTGAATAGAAATGATATATTACAATAAATACGTGGGTAACGGAGCCTTTAAAGTGCCATCGACTCGACGAGATACTTTATCTTGCCATGTCGACATAATAACCTTATTATGTCGACATGGCGAGATACGTTATCTCGCCAAGTTTGTTTGTTTGTTTGTTTGTATTTATTTCCATAAAAAGATAAAATATATACATGCTCAATTTAACATAACATACAGATCATATGGAGGATGGCCCATTTCAGCGGTATTAATAAAATACCGCTGTTCTTCCATGGGGTCCTTTAAAATATAAATACATGCATATAAAGCAAATATACAAAAATATACACAAAACTTCAAAACTTAATTTAGTGCATGAAAAGAAAGAAACTTCACTACAAAGAAAGCAACAGGCAAAATGATTATGGAAGACCGAGATACAATTGAAGATTTGATTTAAAGGACTGAATCGTTGAACTAGACGATAAATTAATTGGTAATTTGTTATAAAGTGTAGCCCCCCTATACAAAAATGTCCGTTTACAGCTGTTTGACTTTGGTTTTGGGAGACTGAGATGATTTTCAGTACGCAGAGAGTAAGGGTATGTTTTACGAGAAAATTGTGTTTTCATATAATCAGGTGCAAAATTATTCAAAACTTTAAACATCATTACGTACATATGTTCCTTTTGCCGGGTATTTAAAGTCTTCCATTTCAAGATATCATGGATGTATGAGGATGAAGTATGCAAATATGGATCGATTTTTAGAATAATTCTTCCTGCACGATTTTGTAGCTTTTGCAATAAATCCAAATACTTTTTCGATGCAGATTGCCAAACAATATCAGCATAATCAAAGTGTGGAAGGATAACCGAAGAATATATTAAATTTAAACTAGATTCATTAACAAATCGCCTAAGTCTGCCAAGGAAACCAATCATTTTACCGATTTTTGAACACATGTGATCAAAATGAACATTCCATTTAAGTTCCCTATCTATAAAAACTCCAAGTTATTTAACACTTTCTACCATTTGAATATCTGTTTCGCGAATGCGTAAGTGAAGATTTTTATGTTTTGCCAACATATGCCGAGTACCTAAAAACATACTTACGGTTTTATTACAGTTAAGTTTTAATCGATTTTTGCTCATCCAATTTGCAACATTTTTCAGTTCATTATTAAGTGTTCTTTCAACTACAAGTGGATTTTTGTCCGAGAAATATAAAACAGAGTCATCGGCATATAAATGAAAAGAACATTTTTGTAAGTCGACTTACAAAAGGTTATATGTCGACATGGCGATATGTTTGGACTCTCGCCGGGCCTTGGACACTTCATATCTTGCCATGTCGACATATAATGTTTTAAAGTCGACTTGGCAAGATAAAATATCTCGCTATGTTGACATATAACGTTTTATAAGTCAACTTGGCAAGATACCGTGTCTCGCTATGTCGACAAATAACTTTTTACAAGTCGAATTGGCGAGATAACGTATCTCGCCATGTCGACATATAACTTTTTATAAGTCGACTTGGCGAGATAACGTATCTCGCCATGTCGAAATAATCAGGTTATTATGTCGAGATGGCAAGATAAAGTATCTCGCCAAGTCGTCAAGTCGATGGCACTTCGTACGCTCCGTACATGGGAGTATATGACACAACGATATGTAATTATGGAACACAGTGCAAAAAATGACCAAAGCTAATTTTAGCAGTTAGAAGTAAAACGGATGGCTTCGTTCTATAATCTGCTGACTAATGTAGCCTTCTACCAGCAGTGTGTTATTTACAAGTTAATATAAATATTGGGAGTATTTTAAGGAAAGTTTGTAACAATAAGATTTAACAAAAATAAAAGCAATGGCATTACTATCATAAATTTCAATCATGCTGCATAATGCTTACTCAGATAGGAAATGGAACAGTAATGAAAAGAATGTCCATCTTCCTTTTAAAGAAAGAAAGAATGATTAGCTAAGATTGAAATTTAATTTTTTAAACCTTAAAAAAAAATACAGGGAATTTATGTCACATGATCTTGGACAATGGGACTACTATATCTTTAAAATTCAATTCCTTATTTCATTTCCATTCAAACATAATAACTAATATAAATCTTACAAAGTAATACAAATCAGAAACAAATTTATGGATTGACATTTTAAAGACAATCAGTATAACATACGAAAACTTTTTTTTAAACGATTTTTCTGTTATTTGAACTTTTTGGCATTATGGGTTTCAAGACATAAACGTGCTACATCGTCATCTGTAGAGTAATTGTACTAATGGATGATTTTAAAGAAATTTGTCATAGAAAAGAGAAGTATTTCACTTCACATTATGAACCCTTGGTAACCAACAGCACCATGATCGATGCTGAGTAGCGCTATCCCCCGTTTTCATTTTGTTAATTTCATTTTTTTTAATTCTGTTTTTATTGTAGCAAATTAAAGTCAATTACAAAATCAACAAATGATTATTAAGTGATTGCAAGTCACATAAACACAAGTTGTTTACACAAAAAAGAAAAGAAACAAAAGCAATAATAGAATAGCCTTGATTCATATCCCCTTCCCACTTGCACAACACCCCCCCCCCAAAAAAAAAAGGGAATGTGGCAAAGTGATGACTTAATATCAGTTTCATTATGTCATCACTTAATTTAATTTCTTTTGTATTTTGTATTTTAAACACAAATTACCTCCAATCAAAATCAAAGCAAGACGTTTTTGTCTTGCTTTGTTTCTAAGGGGCATTTTTTTTAAATAAAAAAAAAGGCACTACAAAATCGGCTGCAAAATGTAAAAATATTGCAAAGTTTGATTGTCATTTGAAAAAAAAAAAACAATCATGATAAAATAAAGAAGATCGGCAGGACACTGTACTATCTCAACCCTAATGTAAAAAAAATGATATTATTGACAGAGATGGGGAAAATCTCGTTTAAATGTCTTTACCTTATCACACATCTCAATCGGATTTTGAAGACTTGATAAGGGTTTGCGAGAGGCCCTCAATTATTGCGTCGATCCGGGAAAGATTTTCTGTCAGGAAATCTCAAAACAGATGTTGGAGATTTGTGACAGGTCCGAGTGTGGGTCGTTGTTTGTTCTGGAGAGGGAAATTCATTATTGGGTAATCTTTTCCCTTCTTTGATGCCAGGATGGATGTGACATGATGAACAAAATTCGTGGCACGTTTGTGTCTTGGAACCCATATTCCTCCAAAGTTCTGCAAGAGAAACAGCAACAACAACAACAGCAACAAAAAGTGGCACTCAGGTTCTAAAAATATTTCTTGGTTCTTCCAACGAGGCTGACTTTCTAATACTTGTTTTAACTGGAAAACAATTGTTATTAAATTGTAGTAGGTCTATGGCACAATGGAATCTGTTACTCAATTGGTGTAGGATATATTTCAGTTATATTGAAGAAAGGGTTAAGCCGGAAGTCTCCAATTCACGTAAACAAAAAATAAATGTCTGCACTCTTACAACTTTATCCGTATAAGATTGAACATAAGATTTGAGATTGGAATGAGGTCTAACGTATTATGTTGACAAAAGAATATATAGAAAAAAATGCAATATGAAAAATGGGTCTCGTGGATCCTACCCATAACAGCAAGTAAAGATAACCTAAATGCAATCATAAAACCGAATTCTCCCGAATAAATTCGGATCGATTCAGCCCGAATACGGCCTGATTCGGATGGTTTAGGTGGAGTCGAATGTTGCCGAATCCATCCCGAATTTGCTCGCATTCGCGGAGGGAGAACAAAATACTCCCGGCGAAACCACCCGAATACGTGTATTCGGATGGATTCGAAGCTGATTCGGTTCCGATGTAACCCTAGCTTTATAGACGGCTGATTGATGTGGGTCTTTGACGTGATAAAGAATGTAATGAAAGTCGGGCAATTCGTTGAATGCACTCACAGATTAATGGTGTTCAGAGTCTGAAATTGTATTCACATTGTAAACACACTGTGTCGCAATGTGTTCTTTCAAACAAGGTTGACATACCACGTAATGTATTAATGTATAATCACTGGCGGATCCAGGGGGGGGGGAGGCACAGCCGTCCACTACCCATTTTGAGAGCCACAATTAAAATGTGTAATGTAAAAATGCTTGTCAAATCTTTTCGTGGTTGAAACCCCATTTTTTTCTTTACAATTTTTCCTCGGGGAAATGTCCCGGGGAAAATGTGCCCCCCCTTTCGAAAAATCTTGGATCCGTCCCTGCCAATAATCATATAATTTTTGGTTTAGATTTTATCCCATTCCTTTCCGTTGCTTATCTCATTATCGTTAAAATCACGTATTGTATCTTTAGAAAATACCTAGAGTCTCTTATTTGTATTTGTTAAAATAAATATTTTCATTATTGTCTTTAATCCTATTGTCTGATAAACATTCTGTGTCGATTTTAGCTTGCGTCATTAATCCCAAAATATTGAAAGAACTTCCCATTTTGTACATATTACTATTGTAAATTTCCATTATCATAGACGCCATCATAAATTTGGTGGGTTTTTTTCATCAGCTACAAAAAACAGTCAGCAATATTTATTTCTTAAAATTGTCGCTTTCAGTAATCATCGATATTCAACTTCGTCATTAACGCTTTTGGTACCACATCATCGATTGAATCATCAACTACAATAACATTCGCATTCTCAATTATCTTCCCAATTATGAAATTTCCCTTCCAAATTCATTATATCTAATCTTTAATAAAAAAAAGAAAAATTAAATCAATTCTCCGCACTAGCTTTGATTCAACGCACTCGAAATCTAAGCCCTTAGGTCTTCATCAGCCCGATAATTATGATCAAAGAAATGATTTATTATTTTTGCTGCAGCTT
This sequence comes from Lytechinus pictus, assembly GCF_037042905.1. Lineage (NCBI taxonomy): Eukaryota > Metazoa > Echinodermata > Echinoidea > Temnopleuroida > Toxopneustidae > Lytechinus > Lytechinus pictus. Next base: position 18,730,462 of record NC_087261.1, on the reverse strand, counting down.
AAGAAATGAAAATATTATCCTTCTGAAAAAGCATGAATATATCCACCAGCCAGCGAGGAGCCGTCAAATTGAGAAAGAAATGGGGCAACAGAGACAAGACTCATAAATTTCCGACGAGAAATAAAAAAAAACAAAGAAAGGGGAAGGGAGGGAGAAACAGAGAAACAGGAAGAGAGAGGGGGAGAGATAGAGAGGGGAGAGGAGAGAAGGGGGTGGGGATCGGAGAGAAGATGAAAGGAAGGGAAAGGGAGCGTATGTATGTGCGTGAGAGAAAAAAGAAGTAGAGAAGAGATAGACAGACATATATAAACATATAAACAGCCATATAGACAGACAGACAGAAAGGGCCTACACTGTTTAATAACAAAACCCTTATTTTACAGAAAAAAAAGAAGATTCTGCAAAAAGTAACAACAGAATCATTCTGTTAATTCATTAAACATGAATATTTCTGCAATTTAACAGAACAGGTCTGTTTAAAAAGGGGAAAAGGGTGTTTTATTAAAGGAAATTTGTAAGGTTCCATACACCAAATACCAATTTCCTGTAAGATTACGCAATTTGGTAAGATTACAGGTGTTCTCGAGACTCTGCTGCAGGAACTTGTTTTATTTTAAGGATAAATTTAAAAAATAGTGTAGATAGATAGATAGATAGATTTTTTAAGAGTGAGAAAGAGAGGGAGAGTATGAGAGAGGAATAGAAAGAGAGGGGAAAAAAATGAGAGACAGAGAGAGAGAGGGGGGGGGGGTAGAAAGTGAGAAAAAAATGTATATGAAGATTTCATCTACGTAATTCCCGCATCATATTAATTCCTAATTGATTGTTTAGCTTTGTTGAGCCTTAAATCTCGGTATATTGCTGGCAAATTAAAGACAGTTCTCTTTGTTCCTTTTATATTTGGTCATCGCATTGGGGTAATAACAATAATTTGCGACTGTCAGTATTTCTGATGTGAGGTACGCGACCAGAAATATATGCACTGGGGATTTTCCCCTTCGGGTCCGATGGAGAATTCGTGTGCAATTGGAGATAGGCCCTTTCGAACGACCCTTATGAATAAGCAATGGCAGTCGAAAACGATATAGCCGTTAGAAGCAAAATGGCATAAATCCTGCATAATTAAAAAGCAATCCCATCTAACTTTGACGGTGCCTATTATATACTTTAATTTACTGACAGTTGCCAATCATGAAAAATATGTTACTGTAATTTTTGCAGATCATTAATGCAACTTGAAACTGATGATTTGAAAATCGGACTTCTAACTCATTTTAACTTTTTATTTTTTATTTTGGTAGTTTATCAATAATCAGAATTCAAAGAAAAGCAATGTCTTTAAGATCAGGGGTAAAGCTTTAAATTAAATATCATACATTGATTAAAAAAATCGATTTACATATCGTTAGATATATTTTTGCGAATTATGGGCCTTACTTCGATGCAATATTTTTTTAACCCCATGAGGTTTAGTGTACATGTACATTTATATCAGTTTTGGGATAGATAGCCTATATACAAACACATGGTATGTCCTGTGCATCATTGAGATATTCAACTCAAATTTAGAAATAATCATATTCTTAATTACTGAAACATCGATGTTCTAATGCAGTACCCTCTTTTTGAATTAGAGATTCCAGAATGAATTTTACTATCTCTTACACTACTAGAATGTGAAATTCTGTCTAGAAACGCAATATTTCATCAATGTTTCTCAAAGCATGTAGACTATGCGCAGAATACGGATGTCAATATCAACGGACAATTGAATTATGTATATTTTTCTTGAATGATTTTTTTTTTGTTTGCTTGTAAATATGACAGTTTTAATTAGCTTCTTTTCTGGACCCCATGGAAGACCAGCAGTGTCGTGCCTGGCACAGCTGAATATGGGTTATCCAGCCGATTCCATTTTGTTGTTTCTCTCACTCTTATATATGTATTATTTGTCTTGTTTTTTATGTCTTCTGGATCGGAAAAAATAAATACTATACTATACTATATGATATGTCAGGTCCAGTAATAACATGAGTTGTTTATATTTAATAGTCGGGAAGTTATATAGATCTGGAGTAAGTTACATTTCTGCTTTGATAACAAAAAAAAAACAACCACTTTCGAGATACATTAAACGAACTATTATATATACAGCTTTCTCTTTATATTCACCTTATGGTTACAATAAGAATGGGTTGAGATGATTTGCTCATTGATCGGAAATAATACGATTTACTACCTTTTGTTGCTAAAGTGATTGCATTATGCACAAATTTAGCAGCCTCGCGAAGGAGTGCTTGCCTCGGGGGCCCAGGCGGCTCCGTCCCCGCGGTCCGCTTGCCTAGTCAGTCGTCTTTCGAAAGCCAAGAGCGGGGTCGAGTGACTCATTGCGCCAGTGTGTGTTCAAGAGTTCTGACATAACAGGGATTAAAAAAGGAAAATTCTCTTTCAAGTAGGATATCATTAGAAGGAAATTATTAGATTGCTTACCAGAATCAATGAGCAGGTTCGAATAAAACACAAAATCACCACAAACGAAGGCCAATATGCCTATACTAAAAAAATAATAACTCATAGGACTAAGCGGCGGCATCAGTTTTAGGCGATGTAGCCTGTAGCAGTTAAAGCATAAAAAATCCATTATTATAAGGCAAGCACGACCATTACCACGTATTACGAAATATACGCACTTATACATTTTACACAAATAACCATGTAGACAATTTTACAATATTACGAATAAATGCTTTAACTCTTTCAAAATAATTATCTACACAAGATTTGGTGAGAACTTGATAAATCTACATAGGTTATTTAATTTGAAAATATATAACACCTTATGGCACTAATGATAGACATAGAAAAAAAAACAAGGGGTACGAAGGAAATATATCGACCAAGGGTAGATGGGACATGCGACCAATATGTGACTCTTCTTTTTCTTCCTTTCTTCTTGTCCGTCCCCCTTCTACATTTGCTTTTCACTTGGAAATCCATGTCCACATCTGTATCAATAACCCTGTTCAAAGCAGCAGCACCATCAGGTACAACACTTATTTCACACAAAATCACCTAAGAATGACAATGCCACATCTGGCAGTTAGTTAAAGTTCATTATATATTTCAGAAAGAATCATGTACACTATAAGAATGTTTTATTCTGAATGAAACACATTTAATCTTGTTATGGATTGTGTCTATCTTATAACTTTACAATTTATATTCTACTTTTCCTTATAAATCAAGAAATTATTTCTAAAATATTTTACACAAAAAGTCTATGCCTAGGCTATACGGCGAAAAATATTTACCAAAATAAATTTTAAGATAAAGCCTGATATTACGTTTATAGTGTGGTTAGATTTATGCAATTTTTGGACGGTAGCTATTGTGCAGTGGTCTCTGGTTGCGACACTATTTTATTTTTTCAAATAAGTTACGTTCAAGTGTTTTAATTTCTCATGTGTCAAATAAACAGTTATATTAGATAGCCAAGTGCTATTGGTCCTTAGCGCGTCACGTGATATGATCGAAATCAATGTATTTTCCAAGCCGGTCCACCTTCGATGAATAAATTGACCAACTGGTCCTTGAAGAAAGAAAATAATAGTAGGCCTAACGAGTTGGCGGTTATAGTCAAATATGACTGGTCGCCATTAATATCCACCAAACAACAATGAATATATTTTTCTACGTGTATGACGCCCTCTTGTGGATTAGATGATACCAACTACACGGAAATAAAATATGTGGGACTAAAGTAGCGATCGTTTGCAATCAATCAACACTCGATATCAATTGGTATCAATCAATTTTCGAACCGGACTGCGGAATTTAGGTGAGTTCGACGACAACGTAGCCGGAGCCTACTACGAGATAGGTTTGACGTTAACTTTGATCTAACGTTAGGCCTTCTTCAGTTACTAAAATGGAGCCTAGATTTGTGTTGACAGGAATAACCGTCATTTCTGAAATTCTGGGGATTTATTTAACGATTTCTCGATATGTATTGGTGAGTGGAGCAAACGTTTTTTAGCAGATAGACACACTGAAGCTTAACGTTAGCTTAGTTTTAAAACTTTTAGCTTTGGATTCGGCCTAACGTCAAAGATTGATTTGTGGTGATGTTTGATGAGCAATGAGGAATAAGATAAGCTTTTGGACGATAACATTTGGTAAGTAGATTTAGATTTAGGCCTAACAAAAGTGAGATCTAGGCCTGACGTAAGATCTATAATATGTTAGGTCTAACTTTTTAACGTGTTAGGCCTAACGTTAGATCTAACTTTAGGCTAGAGTCTAAAAGGTAGAGAAATCTAACATTAAATCCGATAGCGTCAGTCTAATAGATCTAGTGCTAACGGATTCACGAGGCATTAGTTAGATTTGGTCCTAGACCACCAACTTTAGATCTACAGCTGCAACCTAAGTTAGTCTGACAAAGAACTCTAGATCTATATAGATCTAGGCTAGATCTAGATCTAGACTTCTAGACCTATTCAGGTTTTATCTCATCCCCAATTAGATCGGAATTTGCACATGATCATGGACCTGGACCGGACTCTAACTTAGATCTAGATCTAAGCCAAAACAAACTTGATTTGATTAGAAAAGGGTCATTCACTGCGTTAGACTAACGTTACTTGTACCAGTTCCAACAATCACTGTGGAGATCATAAACAACAGCCTGCTGCACGCATCGTAGACCTAGGCCTAACTTAGATCTATCTCCATCATCAAAGGCTATCTAATATAACAGATATTGACTGATGGAATGTGTAAAAACGATTGATATTTTCCCTCGTGATCATAAATATAACCTCTCGGGAAAATATTAATCAGACGGTCCAAAGAATGTTTATATTACACACCACTTCAGTCAATATCTGTATAATAGGCCACAATAATATAAAGATGTTAAACAAGGATTGCGGCAAAGTGGCAATAAATCTTACATACACATACAAAATATATAGCTTGATTACACATGGTATAGAAATCTTGAGAAATTATGCACTAAAAAACAGAGTTTCTAAAAGGATCAGTACCTTTGTGTTTAAATACAATTTTTAAGTCATAAAGTCAAAATAAGATTGTGTATACAAAATGATTAACTATTCCTTTGTAAGGAAAATATAACACCATTCAATTCTGATATTAGGAAAAAGATGATGAATTCTTAAATGAAAATCACATCTATCAGGTTTAATAAGATAGAAGATAAGGAAATTTCCCTTTTCTAAACCCCTCAATATATACTCTGAAAACAGAATGTATTTTGACCAACATTGAATGAAAAGAGTATATGAAAACGGAATGCTTATTTTTGTCAGGCGCATAATAAATAGAAGAATCATTTGGGCAGTTAATGTTATCGCGTAAGCATTTTAAGTGACACTTCATTGACGCTTGGGGAGCATCGTTAAAGCTATTGAAGAAAAATAGTTTTGTTTATCGATCTGCGAGTTGAGATGCATTGAATAGTGTTAAGTCACATATGCACCATTTCATTTCAAATTAAATCGTTGTTCTTGAAGATGTGTAAGTTTAATTTAAAACAAAGTTACACAAAAACATTTATTTTCTCTGCATGCAGGTACGGTACTTATTTGTGTAATACATGATATTATATATATTCCTATGAAATATATTCGTATTTTATGTATGTACAGCATAACAAGTCATGTAGAATGAACATTTCCTATTATCTGTTTGGAAAATAAATACAACATTATGGATCGTATCTTGATTATGAAATAAACTGTCCATTCATGAAAAAGTCATACTTTTGCTCTTCTTCTTTTAACTTCGGATAAAAGTACGTACTTCCCACCGAATGCAAAACGAATTTGAAGTGTAAGTTTGTTAGTTCGGTTTATTTTCACTTGGTCCAATGCCAATTCATCCAATTGCCAAATTGTCTACTATCATTTGGTCTACCATCAGTTCATCCAAAATCCGCATGGTCTAATTGCCATTTCGTCCACCCACCATTTCGTCTAATAACCAGTTGGTCCAATAGCCATTTAGTCCATGTACCATTTGATCTAATTAGACTAAGTGTTACTTGGGCAAATGAATGAAAATAAAACGAGTATTAGACCAACTGGTTATGAGACGAAATGGTCAAAGACCAAATGGTGAGTAGACGAAGTGATGATTGGACCAAATGGTTGTTAGACGAAATGTTGATGGACGGAATGGCATTTGACTAAATAAAGTTAGACTATGTGGTGGGTGGACGAATTTGCAAATTACCATTAGTTCTACTTGCTCTGTGTGATATTAAGTATATATATACCACCATAATCGACATCTTCTAGATATATTATGCTTTTTAATTTTGAAAAATATTTAAAAGGGGTTAGGGTCTTTTTATTAAACACTCAGTCGGTAATCATCAAAAGTCCTCTCTCATAATCAAAGACCTCGCTGATCTTTTGCTGTCATGCATGTTGATGATAAATACTTGCCGAGACAAAATATCACATTTCTTCAAATAGTAAAAGGGTTACAGATGCTCATTAATCGATAATTTATTATTAGAAATACGGCTTCACATCCAAGGCATTGATACATCTGCAATTAGGAAATATTGAAGCAATGTTTTAGTTTACGTATGTTTAATTAGTGAAAAGATATGGAACCGCTTAATATGTTTACATATGTTTACACATGTTTAAACATTGAAAAGATATGCAACCGTTTAATCTTATCAAATATAATTATACATCATTTATACTATACGCATACTCTCCAGTTGTCCTATTAGTGTGATAGCTTTTGTTCATATACTCTAAATACAGAGTAAAATTTTACCCAATATTGGGTAGAAAGGAAACATGCATATTTGCTGTGTAATTTTTTTTCTCAATATTGAGTAAAATGCATGTTAGAAGAGTGAATTTCCAACGCAACATTGCGTAAAATTGACAAAATATCTTCTTACCAACAAACATGCATGTTTCTATTTTACCCAATATGGGGTTAAAAAAATTATATGCCTACTCTACATAATTATTTAAAATGTCCTATTCGTATGATAGCTTTTCTTCATATCATACCATGAATAAATGACTAGCCTGATACCGCTTCGAATCTATGAATTAAATATAAATAACAAATAATGTACGAAGGCAACCAAAAGACTGGCTGAAGGGATTCATTGTGAATTCTATTTCACATAATATAAATGGATACTGTAATGTGTAGAATGTGAATAAATCCACGAGTTTTGACAGAGGTAGGTATAATCGAAGGGCATATTAATACCATTGATTAAAAAAACTGAAGAGAGAAAACAAATGAAAGAGAACTTTTAAAAAACCAAACGGAAGATACAGAAATAGAAGTATTCGTAAATTTTTTATTATTAGCATTATTATTATTATTATCATTCCAATTATACTATTATGATTATAATTATTACTATTATCATTATTGTTATTATTTTTATTATTATTAACATTATTATCATTATCATTATTATTATTATTATTATTATTATTAGTAATAGTTTAGTAGTGGTAGAAGAAGAAGAAGAAAAAGAAGAAGAAGAAGAAGAAGAAAGATAAGAAAGGAAAAAAAAGACAGAAAACAAGGAAGAAAGAAAAAGGAGGAAGAGGAAGAGAATTCAGTTATAAAACGGACGTGAAGATGGGACACCAGTATGTCCATAACTTTTATTTTATAATCTTAGATATGTCAGAATTGTAAAAATATGGCGGGACAGGGGGATGGGGCCGGGGGGGGGGGGTGGGGGAGACGGTCAACGCTACTATCTATTTCATTTATAAAGAAGCAAGTTGATGGTTTTCCTATTTTTTTTTCTTCAACATTCATGACATTTGAACAACATGTTACATGTATATGCTAATGGGAGAAAAAATAACATCGTAAGAATTCATCGAGTAACAACAAACTTTTAGAGACAGGCTAACGAGACATAAAAAACAGCCCCCCCAAAAAAAATGCTACATAATGATATCTACGCACAATAGAAAATAACAAATGCGACCAACATCGAAACAAAGCAATCAATTAAAAAATAAATTCAGTGATTGTTAATGTTTTTGCATGACGCGTTGGCTGAAATTACAATATGATTTCACATAGTTTTTGTACCTAAATCTGTTTGTCAGTTACATGAACGAATTAGGTTTGACTTTTTGCTTTTCCTTTTTCTGTTTGTCTGTCTCCGGTTACCCATATCCTTATTTCTCTTTTTCTCAACCGGTCTTTTTTCAGTCTCCAAGCGAGAAGTAATCGTGGAGATAAAATGCACTATTCCATCCGAAATGCCCTGCAATTTACGTTAAAACCCTCGCTCGAGCTATTGCCACGGCTCCGTCTTCTAATTTCTTTCCCTCTTCGACAGTCCATTTTCTTGCAATATGAAGTGTCGCCCCCATGCGGCGTCAAATGGCACCATCATCAACCCAGGCGTACCTGCAATATTATGGCAATTTACACATAACTGAGACACATCAGGCTAGAATTTGCAGTTTATCGTATGAACTTCAGGAAAGAAAGAGTATGTAATGTGAGAGAGGAAGGCTAGTGGATGGTAAAAGGCAACATAAATCAGGACTGTTGATTTTAGTACCGTCATTTACAAGCAATCTATGTCAAAACAGATGAGAGAAAATGCTTCATTTTTGGACTTATTTACCCCGTTTTGACTCTTCTAAATTGCTGTTTGTGAAGGTCACTTGGTATTTTCTGTCGGGAGTCTCTGGTCGTTGCTACTTTAACTGAGACAAAAAGAAAAGTGAACAAATGGCTCTGGTTAGAGCTGCAATTCTCTTTTAGAACAAAAACAAACGTCATCATCCGTCGTTTGCAGTGGCGACAGAATATTAAGTAATAACCCAAAACGTTTTTTTTTCTTCAAAATGTGATATAAATATTTCAAAATGTTATGACTGACATTCAATTTCATAGAAGAAAATAAACATAACACTGTATTACTAGTATACGCATCAGATCAAAGCTTTAATGCTATTTTACAATAAGCATTATGGCACACAGCAAAAACTGTGGTGTTAACCGGTGTACATAGAGGACCACACCAGTTATTCTACACCGGTGTTGAATTGGTGGTGTTAGTTTACACCTATATGTGTCATTACAACACCTTTGGTTGTTACATTTACACGCTTTGGTGTTATTTTTAATCTGTAGGGTGTAAGTTTAACACCTCGGGGTGTGGTCCTCTATTAACACCAACTGGTGTCAGTTTTAACACCGCAGTTTTTACAGTGCAAGAGGCTAAATCCAGGTTGGTCATGTTGGTGGGAATAAATGTGACCAGCCACCCCAAAACCAACAAGTCTCTCAAAACGAATTTGAAATATTTATTAAGTTTAGACAAACATTCTTAGCTTTAAAAGTGATATATAATTTGTCAAACTTGATCAACAATAGCCTACTCAAAACGAATTTGAAATATTTATTAAGTTTAGACAAACATTCTTAGCTTTAAAAGTGATATATAATTTGTCAAACTTGATCAACAATAGCCTACTCAAAACGAATTTGAAATATTTATTAAGTTTAGACAAACATCCTAAGCTTTAAAAGTGATATATAATTTGTCAAACTTAATCAACAATAACCTACTCAAATACTTGATTGAATGCAGAGAGAAAATAACGTTTAAAGTTTGTATACACTCAATAATTAGATGTGCCCACGGTGCGATTTCAATGAAACTTCCTAGCAGTCTGCAAAAACATGAAAAACTTGTGTCAAAGAAACTCTTGTGTCTTGTTTCTATTTGATTTTACAACTCGATTTTTTTTACAGTATAAAGATGAAGAAATACTCCTTCAGACAAACGGAGTTTTGAATTTTGGCTCTTTGAAGACCAATTTACTATTTTGGCCATTGACAGATATTCTTCCCGGCAGACTTATTGGTGGTTTGGGGGTGGTTGGTCACAAATATAATGTAATATGAGGCATGTTTGGCAGGCGTACGTACATGTTTAATTATTAGTAATGTTAACCTTTCGTTTGTTAGAATGAAGAACCACATCCAAAGGTGGACTCAGTCCGAGCCGGTGTCAGTCCGGGTTTCAAAAAAGGGAGGTGATACACATGCAGTAAGTCGAGCCGCCTCCGACGCCGGCTTCGGTCAACTTTCAGCGTAAGTGTATCACCGCCCCAAGACCCCTGATGCACTTGCGACGGTTTAAGGCCGCCTCTGACGCCGGCTTTGAAGCCGCCTTTTTGTCTGACGTATTATCTGCAGTCGGTCACCTTAACCCATGGGCTTACGCGAAATTGTTTTCATGGGGGCAGGACGCGTGAAATTTTTCGAAGAAACTTGAAAGCGAGGTCGCGAGCGAAGTTGTCGTTGGGAATGAGTTTGCATTTTCTAAAGTAGATGGAATGATATCATGCACACTTTTGGTGTTTCTTTTTTTTTAATTGTAAGTAAAAAATGAAAGTTACAACATTTATTTGGAGAGGGGATCTTCCCCCTGTCCCCTCTGCGTACGACCATGCCACTAAACCAATTAACGGCAGCTTCAAGATAACAAATATAATATGTGTGTGTGTGTGTGTGTGTGTGTGTGGAGGGGGTGGGTAGGTGTGTGTGTATTTACGTAAGAGACATTATATTGCTTCACGTCAGCCCCTTGCCAATACTCCCCTTCTCCTCTCTCTACTTTTCTTGATATTTTCTCTTTTTCCTTTCTTTGTTGAGCACTAGAACCATCATCAGAATGGGGTGGGGGATATCTCCGAAAAGGCCACTTTCACTGCTAATGAATATTTTACCCGTTTAGCTTCTGTCCAATTCGTTGTAACACAAGTATTCCAGAGTAGGTATTGACCTTTGATTGATTGCTGAATGGGGAAAAAGACAGGATGATGAATTATTTTCTGTTTTTTAGAAATAATTAAAGTAAACAGGGAAAGTACCCTAAAGTTTCCATGGAAGCGATTACGCATTTTGAAACCGAGCTTAAAAATATAACAAACCATTGTGATTATGGTCACTTATGGCTTTATAATATGCGTATATGAGTATACGATTCATGTACATTTATTTTTGATGAAAAGAGGTGATTTTCATAGCAATGGAGTCAATGAAAGCATACGTTTCTTTGTTCATTATCTATCTGATACTATGATGTATTATATATGACAAGTGAATCATAATGTTTTCCTGCCGTCCGTTTCCTATCAATTTTTTGGTATTGTAGGTTTTCTGAGTATTTCTATTTCATATTTCTATTTCGAATAATAATGGATACTTTTGCAACCGCAGCGCAGAACGCTTTCTGGAACGTAGAGAATGCATTGCCATATGCTCTTCATGACAATTAAGTCTTTGTCGGGGTTTGGTGAATCGAAAGAACAGTTTAGGCCTGGACTCTTGATAAACGACGTATTTGCGATTTTTTTTTGTCAGCTGTGAATAGCAGGACGAGACTGCTGTTCCGATTCTACAATTTCCGACAAAGACCTCCCAACTGTTCATATGATTCGACTTGCATTTTCAATGCTTTGCTGTGTTCAATGTTTCGTTCTGCGTCGCAAATCGAGGCAAAATTATAATCTCGGCAGCAGTCAAGCTGTTATCGTATAATATTAAGGAGCAGAGGGAAAAGAAGGACTGATTGGAAGAAAAAGTAGTAGTAATAGTAGTAGAAGCCGTAGTAGTTGTGGTAGTAGTAATGGTAGTGGTAGTAGTAGTAGTAGTAGTAGTATGCAGCAGCAGCAGCAGCAGCAGCAGTAGTAGTAGTAGTAGTAGTAGTAGTAGTAGTAGTAGTAAACAGCAGCAGCAGTAGCAGTAGTAGTAGTAATAGTAGTAACAGTAGTAGTAGTAGTAGTAGTAGTAGTAGTAGTAGTAGTAGTAGTAGTAGTAGTAGTAGGAGTAGTAGTAGTAGTAATAGTAGTAGTAGTGGTAGAAGAAGAAGAAGAAGAAGGGGAAACAGAAAAAGAAGAAGAAGAAAAAGAAGAAGAAGAAGAAGAAAAAGAAGAAGAAGAAGAAAAAGGAGAAGAAAGAGAAGAAGAAGAAGTCTGGAGGAGGGCACGAGGAGGAGGAGGGGGTCGGGAGCAAAATAAAGACATGAGAACGAAAAAGAAGAATGAGAATAAATTCCTTCATGTAGTATATTACAAAATAATGACAATTATCATGAACTAAAAGCCAGTATAAGAATAACCAAGTATGAAGAACTAAGATTTCTGGTAATGAAAAGGTGAATGATACTCTCAACAGATTTGAAACGCACGTTTTTTTGTGTGTGTGGGGGGGGGGGGTTCAAATTTTCCAAAACCTTTTTCCCTTTCCCTATCTTATTCATATAAATGTTCTCTTTTACTTGTTTATTTTTGCTTTTTCTTATTCTATGTATTTCATATTTGTATTATCTTTTAGATTACTGTTTTATGATTCACATGATTTGTTCCAAAAGAACATTGCTAACATACATGTATATATAAAAAAAGGTTATCCTTCGCTTAATCATCGCATTCGTGTCGCGTATTAATGCAAGGTTGATGAATTGGTCTTGTGGTTGTATTGTGTGCGTGGTTCCAGTGGTTATTCTGAAGGACATGAGGTAGGAAGGGTGGTCAGGTGTCTCTTACTTTGGTCCAAACCCTCTAATTACTGGAAAGGACACGTTGGGCGATGAGATTGATTCGATTGAAGATAATGAAGGAAAGGTTTGTCCAAGTTGGGAACGATTATTCTAAGGCTACAGACTGATGTGTCATGTCATGCTCGTGGGAAAGGATTAGGAAGTAATGCATAGTCACCTTTAAGTGAATTCGACGCCAGGCCGACCAGAGCTAATACATTATTTCAAAATTTTCAATACATCGGTCGGCTGGGAGTCAATTCCATTGGTACGACTATAGCAGTAGATGATGACAGACAATTAAGGAAACATTTGGCCAGCGAACGATAAATAAAAGGAGGTATGTCTTTGTAATAGCACGCAGCGCCTATAAGCATTCGTATTGAGCGCTATAAAAGTGTTGCATATTATTATTATTTCTAGCATGGCAGGTCCATGATATAAACTTATTCATACAGTATACAACACAAATATTTTTAGTAGAGTAATTCAACTGACAAGATTTAAGTTTCTAAATTTCCTTCATCCTCACATGAGAGATAAAAATACTGACACATATTCCAAAAGGATGATAACAAGAAGGAAGCATTTAAAAATTCAGAGGTATTTGTATTACGTAGATCAAATATGTAGACATCAGAAAGTGGGAAGGAAGACAAAGAATAAAGTAATGGGAAAGAGAGGGGAGAGAGAAGGGAGAGGGGATAGAGGGGGAAGAGAGGGGAATAGAGTTGGGGTAAAATATGTAAAATACCTCCTTAGCGAACCCACCACTTGAATCAATCCGATTTTATCATCATCCTCACCAAAATCAGCAACGCGTATACAATTATCTTTTTTGACAGAACCCACCAAATTAATTCCACCACTATACACCCCTCAATGAGTGCCACAGTTACACTTTTTACACATGAAGATGAATATATTCAATAAACACCGCGGAGGGCGCCCAACAGCGTGTGAAGCAGATTGTGGCATGATGATTTATCTATTGTTTTTTAATGACCAGCAATATATATCTTTGCAATATATCAGTTAAGTTTTCATAAGGCTCTAAACAATGATAACCAGGATTCGTAGTACAAGTTAAGGCAACCACGCACCTTACGGCTGGTCCACGACCCGATTTTAGAACAAATTGCATTTTGTTCATTTTCTGAAAATGTGAATGAAATTCATCTTTTTATTTAAGATTCAAATTAACAGAATACTAATATAACAATTTTGGATGGTTTGGTGTAAAGGCCAAATTAATTTCAAATTGAAGCCAATCGTGCAATTGCTATAAATATAACATCATTACGACTTGATATTAAATTTGCGGCTAGATATTAAATCACTTTTATTCTAATGAGAATGACAGCATAGTCACAAACTTGAACATAGGCATTCGTACGATGATTTAGAACATTACACAGTAATACATTCCATGTCGCAATATTAGGATAAAAGTCTACTGCTTTTTATTCTAAAATCGGGTCGCAGATCAAATGTAAGGTGTGCGGTGGCCTATAGGTGAAAGTGATCATTTCCACGTCGCTATTCTTTCAGGGTATGCACTATACGTAATATATTTAGAATGGCTCCTCGGGCCTCAAATACTGGCCCAATTCAAGTTAAAAAGAATAGCATAATAGAGTGACAAGAATGTCAGTCTAATGCTTGTTGGGGGTGCCCATTTTAAGGGTAGAATTAATCCCCTTTATTTACAATAAAGTTGCTTTCTAATCGGTAATCCCTCCCAATGTTATGTCTTTCATTCATCGTGTAGTTCGACTGGAGCTTTCGTGGATTCTCAGTCTTGGAGCTTTATTATTTGACACTTCTGATTATTCCCAAATCCAAGCATTGTTGGAACTTTGACAAGATGACACCTCTCTAAATTTACACCAACGGGACTCCAATCCTCAACCGAGCGGTATTTGATTAGAAATAACGTAGTATCCCTCCATTACTGAGGTCTTTATTACCGGTGTTACTGTTATAATGGGTTTGGAATGGACTAGCCATCTAATTAGTGTATTAAAGCTTCCTCAGGTTACACGATTTTCTCATTGAATCTGCGATATTTATGACAGAACTGTATTAGCCAGATATAAACATTTACGCCTGGTATGTCACAATGGGAAAAGAACTAACCCAGGACTCGACTCGCATGCAATTCTTCTTCTTCATCATCTCTGAGTACATGTACCTTCTGGTGAATTATCATTCATTTGAGGGTTTTTGCCGGGGATTGCATATGAGTAATACACCAGGCAAACACTCTATACATTTTGACGAATAGTGCATTGGTTTCAATGTGCATACGTTTGTTTCTTCGAAATGTACATGTGCCTGGAACAATAGCTGATGTCAAATCACCCAGTTTACGAATATCCACTGAAGTTTCGAACCCGGGACATCTCTGCTTCAGGTCTGCTAGCTGTTTATCACAGAACCACATTCTATCGAAATCCCCTGGAAACATTTGGATTAAGGTAAGATTTTAGATGAAAACAAAGTGTTCCATGATAAAACAGCAAAAACATGACAAAGATGCATTTACATGTCACTTTCATGAAAACTGCAATGCGGAACATTTTGTGCCGAAACAACTACTCTCAGCTTAGAGAGTACCAAGTTTCCAATATGGAAAGGCTTTAATAGCAATGTGGACGTTTTTGAGCTAGGGTACCGTATGGGAAGTTGTACAAATTTCAATTTCCATGCTTTTGCAGTTATGGGACTCATTGTCAAGCGCAGGGGTTTTACGATTGATGTTCTAGTGATGAAAGCAAAAAGCGCACTCGATTTCCACTTTTCCTATCGATCTTGAAATGCCGTCTATGGATGCGACATTCCTTAGTGGTTTTTTTTAAAGATACATGTATCCTTCCAATTTTGATGAATGTACAGCTTTCTGTTTCCTTTATTTTTCCTGTGCCACTATCCCCTA
Organism: Lytechinus pictus; assembly: GCF_037042905.1. NCBI lineage: Eukaryota > Metazoa > Echinodermata > Echinoidea > Temnopleuroida > Toxopneustidae > Lytechinus > Lytechinus pictus. Next base: position 18,714,923 of record NC_087261.1, on the reverse strand, counting down.
TTCGTTTTATGCATGAACATGATGCACACATGCGTTTGCACCGCCCGCTTGCTCTTTCCATTCCTACTATGTAGGTTGCCTTTGCCTGTCCGCTCGTCTTCCGAAAGATAATGATCGAGGAATAGGAGGAGAAGGAGAAGGAAAATAAGAAAAGGAGGAAATGGGATGAAAGAGAAGAAAAAAGGAAGAGAAAGCAGAAGATATGTAGGGAGGGAAAAGGAAGAAGAAAAAAGAGGAGGAGAAGGAAGAAGAAGACGAAGAAGGAGAAGAAGAATAAGAAAGAAGAAGAAGAAGAAGAAGAATAGAAAGAAAAAGAAAAAGAAAGAGAAAAGAAGAAATTAATGGAATAAAAAGAAGAGGACGACCCTGAACGAGACAAAGGAGAAAAAGGGGGACAGAGGAGATGGAAGGAAAGACGAAAAGTGATAAAGGAATAATTCATAAAACACGAACAAATGCACCACGGTTGCAATAGAAATAAAGCCTTCAAAAGAAATACCATGCACATGTATACAAATAAATTCAGAGAGAATGTTTATGTGTGGGGTGGTGTGCGTGCGTGCGTGTGTGTGTGCAGAAATAGCGAAAATGAAAGAGTGAAGGGAAATCGAGCGAGAAGAATAGAAATGAAAGAAAATGGCGGGTGGGGTACCCTGCTTACATCAAAGCGAATAAACAGTAAACGGTGATGACAAGAGCATACGATTTGGAAAACAAAATATACATCATTTCTACAGCTGGAAGCAAAATTTGTACTTACAAAGTCCCTCGGGAAAAGCGTTATTTTCATTCTTCAGTGGATGATAATCATTAATGTGGAGATTACTTTGGAAAACAACCGTGCTAAGTGGTATGCTGATTGCTAAATAATCAAAGGCAAATATGAAAGAGACTGTTGCATAAAAAAATTGAAAACGAGGATGTCTAATGAAAATATCGGAATGGGAGATGTTTTGTGGGACGGATAGTGCTACCCGAAGTTTTTGTTGCATTCTATTTATATTTGTAAAAACAGGAAATATATAGATATACTGGTTGAGTGCTGCGAAATGCAAATATCAAATTTAGGATTATTGATAAGGACTTGATATATAGAGAGGAGAAAAATGCATTACGTTGTTAATTGAAAAGTTGGAAAATGTCCTTCCGTTTTCAAGCAGAGAAGGAACTTACTTTCCTATCTTATTCAATGGGGAAAGGTAAAGACTTCCGAAAGATTTCAACGACGATGATTTGTGAGCGATTTAAGGGATGATTACCTTACTCTACACCTTCACAGTTTGTCCAAACACTTCCCATATCCTCCTGGCCAACACCTCGATATTTGCTAAATATTTTGAGCATAATTTCCTTGTCTCTATGTTTACATGCACTTCTGGGTCCTCAATCGGTGGTAATGATGAGAATGTACAAGGATGTGTGTGTGAGGGTGTGTGTGTGTTTGTATGAAGGGAGGGAAGGGGGGGGGGGTGGGTCTTCCATTGGTTCGTTCCTTGTGAAGAGAAACGTCTTCCTGTTCTTGGCTAAAACCGTTAGAAATATGAGTTATGAACGTGAGTTTGTGTGTGATGCCCGCAAACCTAAATGCGACTTTTCTGCTAAAGGATTTTTTATTGCTAATTCAATCAGAACTGAAGAAAACTTTCTGTAGTCTTAACATTCACAGCAATAACAAAATCATCATGGATTTCATTTAAGACAAATGACATAATATAATAATTTTAGAGGGATCGCAGTTCTTTCACTTTTATTTTACTTCTTAATAAATTACAAAGAATTGAACTATACTAGATTGAAAATTAGTATGGTGCTGCATGTATTATTATCCATGGGCAGCACCCTTTGGAATTCTGGTAGGCATAGTAGGTGTGAAAAATTCGACAAATGTAGCCAAAATTACCTAAATTTTCAGTGAATCTCTTTTTTTCTTATTTTGTCAAATTAACATCAGCACCCCCTACAAAATACGTACCCAGGGCCCATGCAGAGTTTGAGGCACAACTTCGCTGGGGGCACAAGAATACAAAGTCAATGCACAATCAGTGAGAACGAACCCATGAATGTACACAGCAAATACTCCTTGAAAAGATGCAATTTCATCCCGACTTTACGACAAATCCGTGCAATTGTCCGGCCCATGTTTGCTGGCACTACCGACGCGAGAAGCCATACTTCAGCGAGCCAGCAATTTTTTTTCATTGCCTCTTTCCCCGACCCTCCTTCCCTTCTCTTCTCTCATTCTTCTTAATGCACAGTCACATCAAAGTGACCAACTCCTAATCGACTAAGGATATGTCATCGGAATTAACGTAATGGCCTTGATCGGTTTCTTTGGATGTGACTGTAACAAGAAGGATTTAAGATCCTCTCCGTCTCCTCACATACACACACACGCACACCCACACACACTCCCTAGCTCTCTCCCTCTCCCTCTCTTTTGCAGAGCCTCTCGCAATCTAAGACTTCGTGGAGAGGATTTGGAATGGAAGGGGTAAACATGGGAGGGGTGTATCGATCTGATAGCCGCTAACTTCAGTCCTTCCCTTGCTGGTTTAATGAAGCCCAGTCGATTGAAGCTAGATGCAAAGAATGCACATATTAGATGCTTTGACTAAGATACATAGGGAGATATCTCTTCTGTGTCCAGGGGCAATGCACTATAAGGGCAAGTTCTCACTGTCTACATGGCTTCTAATATTTGAAAATTACGCTTTCATATTCACTATATTATAAGGGCATATATTTTTGTTTCAAAAACATAATGCTGGTAATTATGAAGTATGAAAGTATCTCCGAAAACTTAAATTCTTTAAGACTATTTTTGCAACATATCTTTTTTTTCGCACAGTGATGCATCAGCAACACCAAGTAATACGAAGTGTAAACACATTTCAACTTTTCATTCCTGGCTTACCATACTTTAAACACGTACTTAAAACAACGCTTTGACCATGACTTGGCCTAAACAGCGCTCAAAATTAGGGTCCTGCAGGTATAAAACATGTTCACGTACAATGGGAATCCCAAGACTGCAAAACATAGATAGTAAAGAGCCACTTGCAAGTAATAGGAAAAAAATCCAATAAACAGGTTTGCTACATACTGAGTTTTTTCCCTTTATATATAGATTTTCCTCTATATTGAAGGTTTTCTTTTCCAGAAGAACCCTTTATTTATACCATTTTCTTTATACATAGGTTTTCCTTATATCGATAATTTGTTCCTTTATACATAGTATGTCGGAAGGGTCTGTAACGTTAAAGTATAGAGCTAAACGTCATCGGGACGTATGTTTTAATGTTACTGGCTTGGATTGACTATTCAGGGGCCCGTGCCACAAAACTTAGCAATGATCCTAGAACATTTTTCTACGATTGATTGCATTGACTACAATGCACAATCAATCGTGAAAATCAAGCGTACGATTAATCACTAAGCTTTGTGTTACGGGACCCAGAAGTCATTTCAGTTGTAAAACCTCTTCATGTATTACCAAATCAATCCAAACTGGATCTTGTGCGTCATAGAGCAAATCTCCCGAAGAAGTTTAGAGTCAGATGCTGGATCGGGAAAGAACAAATCTTTCCCCAATCCCACCACTTCTTTGTTTCTTTCTACAAAGTGGCCTACGCAGCATTCTACCCGAGGAAGATGCTGTAACTGGCGTGGATGTAATAAAGCCTGCTGCATTGTAATACTATCTTGGTGAGACAGTCCAGGGAAGGCCGCATAACTTGACATTTTGAAACGCTCCGTCAATTTTGATTTCAATCTTAGCGCCACCCGGCACCCACCGCCTTAACGTTCTATTGTTCGACCCCAAGGAAGAGCTGTATCATCGTATTGACAAAACTACCAAAACTTTCTTATGTTATTCTTAATTGCATTGTGTGTCATTATTTAAAAGATTATTATGTCCATGCCCATTATTTTTCCGACTGGAAAATGCAGACCTACTCGGCGTCACAATATAATGTAATTAATTTAGATAGAGACACAAATAAGGTCTGAATCAATTCAAGATTTGACCAAATTCGTAGGCTTCATTGTCATTACCTTAATGAGTGGTTCGATATGCAAGTGCTGTGATTTTTTTTTACAAAACAGAAATTTACATCATTGCTTGAAACTCGAACCCTCCACTCTTTGATTTAGAAATAAAAGTATAACTGCTATCCTACCGAACTTTCAGATAAATACATGCATGTCAATTGACGCGATGATAGTTCATTATTGTTACTTTCCTAAATAAATGTTCATATCTAATTAAGATAACTATTTACTCTTTGTAACCGAGTGGTTCAATTACTTACCCGTTGGAGTTGGTACAATGTCGGCACCCTAGAGGCTGCTTTACACCTTCATAAATTGTACACGTTAAATGATGCAATTAGTTAATACACTATGCATCATAAAGGGTACAGAGCCCTTCCAATTAAGTAAGATGGCAATTCGTACCATTTTAAACCTACAATATCTTGCAAAGAAAAGGTGCAACATTCAAGTTCCCCATTATAAGTTGTACATGAATATTTTTCGAATGAAGATAACAAAAGCTGATCCCTTTACCTTTTTGTGTTATACTTTTAGGGTGCAAAATCGCACCCCAGAAGGTAGGCCTATTGAAGTGTTGCACTTACAATACAACATTCAATCGTTATTTCTAAATCTAAAGGAAGGTGTTCTAATGATTTTAATAAAAGAGAGCTCTAAATATAACATTCATCGAGCGAGTTTCCCAGATTTAAAAACGTCTGCTTAGGAAGCAAGGCTAGATCCCAGCCCGACGCACGCCTCAAATTGATTCTCGAATTCCCTTCTTGAAGAGAACAATTTAGAGAATAAAACACGTATTCAAACTTCATGTAGGACTCGAATGATAAGAAAACAAAATGACGACCTTCTTAATAGCAGTATATCTTGGGCAATATGCCTGGCTTGGCAGTTGTGGTATTTTTGTTTCTCCTTTTGGAGGGAGGATAGATAATCTAAGCCCATTCGTTGCAAAACCAGGTGGGTTGTTGTCGGGAAATTTCACGTCTTACAAAATGGGGTTGAATTCCAAAATATTTATTCATTATTGTCACTGTTACTATTATAATGATGTTTACTATTATTATTACTACTGTTATTGGATATTTCTACTGAAATCTAGTATGGTATGCTTAATGATAGATTCTTAATTTCCTTCATAGATTTTGTTGAATAATTTATTTACTATGTCAATGATATTATACACCTTAGTTTATATTTTAATGTTATTGTGTTGTCTACAGGATAACTATTCTCATTTCATCGATTCCTCATAAATTGAATATGTTATCTTTGAACAATTTTTGTATTAGTGATAATTCTGATTTTACTGTAATTTAATTCATTCATTACTTGTATAGAACCTAAGTTATACATATATCTTTTATGTATATATTTTCATTTTATGTTACCAGGACCATGCTGAAAAACAGTTAATCTGAGCTTGTTATCATGTATAAAGATATTTTAAGAAAATAATAATAAAATTTAATTATCATATCATTATCATTTATCTTTTTATTAAATAATATTTTTCCGGGGGGAGGTATAGGTTGTTTCTTTTTTTTTTTAGCCCAACCGGTATATCATCATGACAAAATTGGTGTCAGAACGTAACATTGCTAGATATATATAAAAATAATGAATGGTTACTAAGATTATAAAAGTAACAGGGCATTGTGGCTGAGTGGTAGAGCGCCCGCCTCATGAACAGGAGGTCGATCCCTGGCCGGCTCATACCAAAGACTTAACAATTGACCTTCTGCCTTCTTGCTAGGCGCTCAGCATTTAGATTATGGAGAAGGGTAATAATAACATTATATCATGTTATGCAGGGCCCGCTGTTAGAGTAGTTTCCTAACTGAAGTGGCTACCCTGGGTAAATAAAACGTAATTATTAGGCCTATTTTTATTATTAAGATTGTAAAATTATTAACATTCAACGAATGATAATTTTAAAAAAGAAAAATATATTTTAAACAAAAGCTACATACACATGTACATTGATAAAAGGATGCAACCTTTGAATCTACCACTTGAAATATAATCATGATTTATTTATATTTATATATACATATATATGGATCCCTTGAGTGGTATTATGCTTCATTGTCCAGAACTTTTTACTAACCATTTGGAATTTATTCTATTCGGTTCAATTAATATAATAAGATAGTAAAAAAAAGTAAATGTTGAAAAATACAACTGACTGTGGAAAGGTCATTAATAAATGGAATACATTAATGACTATCAGTAATAAAAAAAAAAAACATAATGGAAACAAAATCTGAAAAAGGAATTGTGTTTTAAAGTTAAACAATGTAAAAAATCTAATTTCCAACGAACAGAAGGTCTGCGTACTCCTGTTGTTTTCTTTATCAGCACACACAGGCAAGAATTACGCAGCATCCCGCTATGTTCTCGCATCAGTATCTACCTTTCTTCTAACTTTTCCCCCTCACCCTTTTTTTTCTCCATTCTCCCAACCTCTCTCTCACTCTATCTGTTTGTAACTCCCTCCCCCGCTTTCTCTCTTTCCATCTTTCTTCTTACAACTCGTTTAAGTATTACTAATGGTGCCTTGTCGGAGACTGTGCAGGGACGGATGGACATTGGTAGATGGTCGGATGAGTCACCTTCCCCTCGGAAATGGAAATTAATTTCCTCTTTCCTTTGTCATGCACTTCCGTTTTTATCTCCGCCAGTGTTTCGTTAGACAATACCGTGAGGCCCTTGCCTCCTCCCCTCTCTGTTCCCATTGGCTTATACGCGTCTGTCATGGGAGGGGGGGGGGGGTGGATCGGCGTGCGCGCGTTACAGCTGGCCGTGTTGTGCGTGATGGCAGTGCGAGGGCCCGCGAGTTTGCAGGTATTTGGTGGTAAACTGACAAAATCGATATTAAGTTGGGAGCGCGCTTGTCAATTGTGTAGGGTTGTTTGCTCACAAAATTAAAGTAGTGACCATGAGCTTTGTGTTCATGGCTGCCATTCTTGTGCCTTACTGCTGTCGAATGTGACATCCGCAGCACCGATAGGAAATAAATTGGGCCATTGAGGTCGAATTGGTTTTTTTACTGAAGAAAAGTCAAGAAATATGTGTCATATCCGTATAAATTCAAATTTGTGCATGTCGTAATTCAAATTCAATTTCATGGCTCATATTACCATCCTTGTAAATTCATTAGGAGATTTAATGGGTATGCAGGAGGGTCAACTTAAAATGCAATCGAAAAATCTGTCTTGGTAGCATGTTGCTTTTCATACACAAAATGCAATTAGTCCAGCAACATTTCAGTTTTGAATAGGTTGCTCTTAGAAAATAAATAAATGATAAACCTTAAAATTTTTATTGTACGGAAAAGCATGACAGACAAACCCATCAATTACAATGGGCTAATCAATGCGATGTATGTATGCACAAAACGATACGTAGACCTAATCATCATGGTCGATTCGGAGTCGACTGGAAACTATTTATGATGACTTGTGAACCCTTTTGAACAAAGTATTTATTAGTATATTTCATTTTTGTCGTCGTATTTTCAAAATTCACCCTAACAATACTAATTTTGAATCAAAAAGATACAGGCAAATCGAGCATATCACAGTCACATGTTTAAAGAATCAAACATTGGATGTAAACAAATAATGATAGAAAAAGTGGTTAAAGTAGTCCCATAAAGATTTGCTTTGCTTGGACAGTGTCAAAAAGTACATTATGAACAATAAGACAGAGAGGGGGATTATACAAACAGTTTTTTTGTGGAGGGGGGGGGGGATTGAACATGCATTGTATAACATCGTGATGGCCCTTTTCATGTTCGTGTATGTTCTGCCAAAAATTTGGGCGGGACTGAACCAACCATATCCCTCCCTCCATTTCCGTTGCCCTTTTAACAAAGAAAAGTTTAATTTAATCACTCAGACAAACGAACATTGGGATAGTAAATGTTGAAATTCATCACAGGTTTACACGAGCTCCAGCGTTCAATGCAATAAGCAGTACAGGCAAGATGACACAATAGAGGGCGACAAACCGTTTTGAATTGCATGGCTATAATTCCCATACCCCGCCTGCATACACGATCTTCGTTAGATATGAAACTGTCGGATACACATTAAGAAACCAATGTCCCCATCAGTGTCCGCGTATATCAGTAACTACATTCTTTGAAAATGCAACCCAAACGGTTGTTTTCCTCCTTGATTGTTTATGGTATGTCAACAAGAAAATGTAGGTTGAGTTGACGTCATGTTATGGAAAATAAAACAATGATTTTGAAATAGCCAACGTGTCTAAAATAGAAAGCTGCGTCGGTTAATCTAAGTTCTACTTCCGACCTCGCGGCCTAGAAAATATGATTCCATTTTTTTTATTCGGAAGCTCACGATCTACGTCGCTAGCTTTCAAGATTGTACGTCGTGCAGAGAACAATGGAAAGTCCAATGATAGATTTAAACCTTCCTTACTGGAAAGAAGTTTTCCTACAGTGTGTCCTACTGTGTGTTTACAGTGTGAATCACATATCCACATAGTCGACCATGTGACGACGCTGTGAACAGTCTCACTGTCGAGATGGTCACAGTATGAAAATATTTTCACGTAGTCCACTATGTGAACACACTGTGATCACACTCTGTGACACTGTTGTGTTTTTTCAGCACAGTTAGCCAACATCTCCCATGTGTTTCCTGCATGTGAGTCAGACTTGGGTTTTCCAAAGAGCGTACAGTCCTCCAGATCACGGAACGGCACTGTTCTATCGAGATCATGTCATGAAAATTGGTAAGCTGGAACGCGTTAGCAATCATACCTGCGCAGAAGAATCATTTGCCTGGACTCATAGCATTGTTCTCAGAGCTATACTGCGTTGCAATGTTACGATGGAAAATGAAATTGTAAGCTTCAAACACCGAGTGACATTGATGACAACATCAAACATGTTACGGGTTAGGTGTTATTGCAGGTGCTTGGCTGACTTAACGCCTGTTTTGGCTGACACCAACACTAGTGCTCAACGCCGTATAATAAATATGGAATCCCGCAATGTTCCCACGATAGTAACTCAAACTCAAACCTCTTTACCTCCAAATCCACACACTTCCAAAATATTCCAAATGTGAATGCGCTCATTTAACGATTTAAACAAATCGCTTTCCAATGCTTGGCCTCTTTAAAGCACCCAATAGAGTACGAGAATGAATTGCAAAGTACTGTCTCCTAAACAGTGGAAACGGTCATACAAAATGACCAGGGGTCCTTATCATAAGACTTAGCAATCATCGTAGAACGATTTGTTTACGATCGATTGCATTGACTACCATGTACAAATGGTCAAAATCAAGCTTACGATTAATTTGTTAGCCTTTGTGTTACTGGGCCCAGGACTTTTTTTCTCTCCTTGCTTCTACACTTACTCTGTTTCAATTTTATGCGTTGATTTCTAGATGGCCGACTGGTCGGCGCCTCTTGTTTTGGTGGAGCAGCTATGCAGGCAGTCGACACATTTCCTCTCTCGCCACTTCTTGCTATCACCCTCTTCTTCTTGATATCTCCGCTTTCAAGACTCTCTCTTTTTCTTTCTTTCAGGCATTTTGTCGCACTCGTTCCAGGACTTTGTTTCCTTGAAAAGTTTAACCGTATCATTTGACAAATATTGGTAATGTATAGGGATGTTTTCCGCGTACCAAGCTCTTCTTGATCAGTCCTTATATTGCTGAATTGATTAGAATGAAATTAAAGGATAAAGTAGTAAAGAAAGAAAAAAATGGTCGCAAAAGACACAAAATACTATATTTCTAACATCTTTAAATAATAATAATAATACATGTGATTTGTATAGCGCACTTTCCATCTTGATTAGATGCTCAAGGCGCTTCAGAGCAGAACAATAGAAGCTATTGACATATAATACATGTCTGAACAATAATTCAATGTCTATCAAAAGCACTCTTAAACAGGTATGTTTTCAGGTTGCCCTTGAAGGTGGTCACTTAAGTCTGGGTTTTCAAACTCTGCGGAAGAGAATTCAACAAATCGACCAATGTTCTGCAAATAATACACAATTCATTTGCAACAGTTTTCCCCTAATGTCAGTGGCCTTTAGAACTGTTTTTTTAGGAGGGAGGGGTTGACTTTCAAGCCGCCCCCCTTCATCTGCACGCCAGTGCCTAATGTAGTCCCAGCTGCTACTTGGAAATAAGTTTATGTCACACCCTCAACAAATGTGGTTTTCAAAAAGAGAAAGTAATATGAATAGAGAGTAAGAGAGAGAGAGAGAGAGAGAGAGGGGGGGGGGGAGGGGGGCACAGCTAAGTTTAGTAAGGATTAACAATGATGTATCATCGTTGCTCTCACTGCGAGTAATTCATTAGACGAACATGCAAATTACCGTACCGCTGATAGATCCCGAACCTCTTTTTCAACACCACACTCATCCCTTTTTTTCCCGCCAACCAAAAATCCTAGAGGAGACTCCTGCCCTCCTTTCGTGTCATCTCGAAATCCCTCATTCTTTTTATTTTACTTCCCTCGCTTTGTCCAACCGAGAGATGTACAGACGAGGGGATATGCCCGATTCTCCTACTTGAAGGAAACCGTCGAGATCGGGTTTTATTAATTTATTTTCCTATATTACGTGCTTTGATCGGCAAGGATAAACAATCGAGATCAATCATTTTTCCCGTTTCTCAAAGTTGCTGTACTTTTTGAAGACACCATTAATGACGTCAGAATATCATGGTTTGTGATATGAACTTAGCTGTAGAATTGAATCCGAAGTTTATTTGAATATCTAAAAAGAAACGAATATAGGAAAGAGTTTTTGATAAGACTAAATGGATATTCTATTTGAAATGATCTTATTTATCTTCTATCTTGTCAATATCTCATTTTAGTTGATATGAACAAAATCAAGAAGGGTGGGGGGGGGGCGTGGAGTATAGATGAAGGGAACAATCCATTTGAGATAGAGATATTAAAATGAGAAAGAATACTAGGGGAACCTGGAATAAATTAAAGTTCAAGACAAATTTATGTATTACAATAACTCTTCGACTCCCCCACTTTTCATCATGAATAATTTCAAGTTCTAAATAGAATATTTGTCAGGTGTGGGGAAATGAGGTAAAAAGTTAAATAGAATTCATGATCATGGGTGCCCCAAAATTAATATGGCTTCAGATATCTTACTTTTCAAATCGATACTATTGATTATCGTGATGATTAATATTGTGAAGAGCGATAGGCACGTAAGGAAAATGATGAAGAGATTTTATTATATAAAGATTAAGATGATGAAATGCAGTAAAGCGCAAAGCGTACAAGGGTCCCCCGAGGGGTCTGTATGCTTTACTTGACTGCTATATTTGTTTGGGTATGGGAGGGTGTGTGTGTGTGCTGGAGGGAGAGGGGAAGGCATGTGCGTGTGTACGTAGGCGCTTGTATGTGAGATCCAGAGAAGGTGTGGGTGTGAGTGAGTGAGCGAGAGAGAGATGGGGATAGGGATAGGAGAAGGAGAGAGAGGAAAAAACATGGGGCGACATTTTTTGAAAACATGGAAAACACCAAAGTAATGAGAGTTTAAGGAAATTGTGATATTAAGGGTCACAACCTACAACAGAAAAAATATATTCCCAAACCCCAAAGCAAAAACTAAAACAACAACAACGACAACATAATCACGTATTTCAACACTACTCCTGACTAACCCCCGAGTGACCCCTAACCAAAGCATGCAAAGGTGTATGACACTCAGATGAGCAACCACCGGGCGGTGCAGTCTGACACTACCCTATACTCTCGGGACGGCGGGTTTTGGAAAAGTGACAGCGAGCCACGCCAATGTATTTGGGTTTTTGAGTTGCCGATTTGAGAACTTAACATCAATAAGGATCAAAATATTTAGAATTGAAAGAGTGAAGAACATATGCTTAAAAATATACTTTTTTAATGAATCCGGGGAATATATTACGAATGATTTTTTTTTGTTCGGAACCGTGAATTGACATTTTGTGCATTTAAATAAGTATGTTTTGTTTATTTTTTGTAAACGAGATAATAAAAATTGTGGCTAGGGCTCACTTCTAATTCGTGAAAGGCGCCTGCGAATTAACTGACAATTTTGCCAAAATATTTTAGGAAATGTTCGGACCCGTCACCACTTTCAGTAAAAATTTGCAATGCTCGTCGAGAGCACCCCTAACGTTAGCATCTACTGCAGAAACATTCTGCATTTTGCATCATTGTTTTCAAGCAGATTTCCCAGAAAAGCTCGTCAAAACGACATGATTAATTCAATAAATTTCACGCTATTTTTGTGACTATATGGATTATATATCATATATCATATTCCATTAAATTGACAAAGTCAGCAGTGACTTGGGGGAAAGGATATCGATATATACTTCAACTGTCCAAATTATTATTGTTTTCTTTGATAACAATGTAAAATGCACCCATTTCACTTTTCTTCTTGCATGCTGTTGTAGTCGTGTAGACGGAACATATGTTTCATGATATACGGTCTATATTGTTTCCATGCAATCCTAAGACAAAAGCGATGGATATAATTGCACATTGTGCCTGGCACAATTTTGATTAAAAGAAACGTCACCTATGGTCCAGTAGCAGTCTTTGTTCATTATCCTTGCAAAGATGACAAAAAGTTATTCACCCCAATGAAATCATTCATTGGAGTAGGCCTAATCAGGGGGGGGGGGGGGGATGTCGCCAACGAGTGATTTGTTTTTCTCTTTTTAAATCAAATCTAATTTTGTGATAGGTCTTCACAACTATTTAGACAAAAATTCCCCCTGTCTCTTTCCCATTTATCTATTTTATTTTTTTACTTTTGGTCTTCTCCCCCCTTTTTTTTTTGCTTTTTGGCCAGGGGGGGGGGGGGGGGGGCTAGTGCCTGAAACTTCTCCATCTAGATGCCAATGTAATGATTAATGAAAAGGCTTTCCAGATAATAAACGAAAAATAAAGATTTTTAGCTCGAAGATTTAACAGTTTTCCCTTACCAGCTAGCCGTGGCTTTATGAAGTATACAACTGCAGAGATTCTCCGTTTTATGAAATTAACGACAATGACTGTTTGTGTCAACTATTATCATTCATTTTGGTTATGAGACATAATTATGTTTAGTTTAGTTTACTCAAACGATGTTTTAGGACTAAGCCTGTTCATCGATCAAAGTAGAATGTATATTGCTGATTTCCTTCAGACAAAATGAGATGCACTACTTATGTTGGCAGGGAGGGGTGGCAGGGGTATCGTAGACAGCAACAAATTCCATGAAAAACAAACGAAAATCGAAAATCACTCAAAATCATAGACAATGTAATGGTTTCGAATTCAATGCACCAGTTGTATCCCTTTCATTCATCACATTAAGCACAGGTGTTTTGGTGTAAACTCTAAGATACAATGAAAAATCTGCATGCTTTTATCTGAAAAAAAATTAAATAAACGATTTCAGTTATTTCATGACATCCGTATTTGGTGATAAAATTAGCATGAATGGGTGACGCGCAGGTGATGAAATGTCGGGAATAAAGGAATATTTCATAAACCCATAGACGATAGTATACGGTATAACATGACTGATGTTTAGTTCGCAATGCTCGAGTAGGGTAACACTAGAATTACCCGAGATTTATAATTAAAACATTAAAGGAAAGACATGGGGGCTGAGAGGCAGAGAAAATAAACGTAGTGATAGTAATAGAGAGAGAGAGAGAGAGAGAGAGAGAGAGAGAGAGAGAGAGGGAGAGAGGGGGAGAGAGGGGGGACAGATTGTTTAAATAATTCTCTCATGTGTTAAAGCTATACCAATGACAATTTTTGCTTACTCGTTTCGCTCGCTTGCATTTTTCTCAATTAATAACACGAGTGTTATGTTTTTTTATATATAGGCCTAGTTTTCTGCGTTTTTGTGGATTTTTCTTTTATTTGAACAATTTTGTGTTCTATATAATGCCTCTGGAGCAAGGAAGGTACGCTATCAGACCTTCCAAAAGTCCTTGATAGGGTAAATTAGGATGGATACTTGGAAAAGTGATTATTTAAATTTGGATGTTTTGGGGTCAGTTAGGTGATTTTGTTGGCATGCCTTTTGTGGTTTTTATCAGCTTTAGCCTGGTTGGCCTAATGCTCATTTCAACCAGAATGTAAGTGCTGGCACCATATTTTCATCAAAGCTAGTGTCATTCTATTAACATGGTAATGACTCCGTTATTATCATTTTCTGCTTATTTTTTTCCTGAACATCCTGAACGCATATTGCAAGCCTAGTGAATATATTGAATGTAATTAAACAATAAATCGAGCCATATATTGAACCAATAAATCATAATTTTGAATTATAATGACAAAAATAAATACCCCACACCCTCCGTAAAATAGGCCTACGACGCACAAACTGAATGGAAGAGGAAACAATGTGTAAAAGGAGACGATTAACTGGAGAGATAGAAAGGAAAGGCGGGAAAATTATCTAGTCTTGGTTGCGCTTTCAGATTCTAGTCCCATAACTCGGGACCTCTGACATTTCTACCGTTGCCTTTTCCCTCGGGCGCCCGGGCTGGGTTCGGGTCAATTACTCGTAGGATGAGATGCCGGGACGCCTGCAAATGAACAAGGGGTGTAGGGCTAGAGGACTATCGCTTTCATCAATTTAGGAAATTGAAATGATAACTCCTCATCATTCTCTTAGGCTTGGAAATAATCTACCCAAGTTCCAAGCCGGTTGAAGTTTCATAACATTAACTCTTTCTTCTGTATGGGCGTGTGTGGGTGGGTGTATGTGTGTGTGGAATCGAGTGATGCGAATGATAGCGGGCGAGTGCCATTTTACACGGCATCCGGCATCGTCTCGTTCGAAGAATAGGTAAGAGAACGAGAGAGGTAATGTAATATCGTGTGATTCAGTAAGCCATGTAGTATATAAATCGGAGACGAGATGCGTGTGTGGGTGTGGGTGAATATATGCCATCTTTTACCATATGTATATTCCCATTAATAAGAATCAGTGATTTGTAAATGAACTTTATTTGTTGTTGCTGTGTATTGTTCTCAATCGTACAAACTTGGCCGTAATTTCGGTATGAGAACGAATATTCTTGGCAAGTTAAGACTTATACAGTCCTAAATTTTTCATACAAATTATAGTCAGTTATATAAATACATAGACATGACAAAATTGATGACGACAGATTATATTCAACTGCTACATACTTTATGCTGCACACACACATTACACTCACACACACATATATATATACACACACCCCCACACACACACACACACACACATATATATATATATATATATATATATATGAATATTTGGTTATTAGAAATGGAATATAATTGCTTAACGCAATTATATATTGCATTGTATTGTATTTATCATTGTTATTAGTAGGCCTATATTTTGTATTTTATATATTGGTTTAGATCCTGATGAAGGGCATGTGCCCGAAAGCTTGATTAAGACTGGTATTGACCTTCTTACGGCCCTCTCCATATTCTTGATCTCAAATATAAATATATATATATATGTATATGTATATAAATTTATATGTATATTTTGTGAAAGAAATGGATGAAGAGAACAATGGTATATATGTGTATATATATATATCAATTTGAAAAAAAAAATGCAAATTTTGATTACCGTCCAGAATGTTATGAAAACTGCGAATTCCTCATGAAAAAGTATACAAATGCGAGAATTACCACGCCATGCATACCGCCTGTCATGATATACTGAAAAACAATAGCCAATTTGATATTTACGAAACCTAAGTCGTATTTCAAACATCCAACTCTCCTATTCATTGTACAAAATTGCTCAAATATTTACTATTCTTTTGTTTAATACTTTGTTCTCTTTTATATAGCTGCGCTTTATACACGGTGTTTCTAAGCGCTTTACAAAACTATTAAGTAGCATACATTAATATAACTGAACATTCAACAAACAAGAAAGGAAATGTACAGTGTAAAGTATTATCATATTACAAATTGAAAATTAGGTAAAAAATGATTTTGGGACATATTGTCCATCACTTTTTTTAATGATTGAAAATTTATGTCCTTTAAAAAAAAGTCCAGATATTCAGCATGAATTGCATAGGCCATATGCTAGATATTATTAATTGTTTTATTGAAACTAAAGCGAGTGGATGATTCTTTATGAGAAAGAGGATTTCCATTACCGTTCATTAAGACAACTAAATCCTCCTTGAATTTTTAAATCTTCCAGTTATACATAAATACTTTATAATTATATTCCTCTTGTGTCATAAATAATACGATACATCTTCCCACGTTGTTTAATGAAACACTCATCTTCATTTCCACCCCCGCTCCATTTACAAAGTCAAATCACCATATTTAATAACTTGCTGGAGTTTAAATTTTCATTTTTGTGAATGGGAATGAAAAGTATTATAGAGGGTATAATTGTAATATTTTCTTGTACTTTGAACGACTCGATTTCTAAGTCGCCCACCTTACCTCGAGGATCTTCGACCGTCAATATACCTAATCTGACGTCAAAATGTACTTTCTAGTTCAGTCATATAACCAGATGGGTGTTCTTGAAAGGTCAAGTCCCCCAAGAAAATGTCGATTTAAATCAATAGAGTAAAATTAAACAAGCATAACACTAAACATTTCATCAAAATCGAATGTAAAATAAGAAGGCTATGGCATTTCAAAGTTTTACTTATTTTTCACACAACAGTTACATGCAAAACTCAGCGGCATGCAAATGAGAGAGTCTGAGAATGATGTCTCTCACTCATTATTTCTTTGTCTTTTAATTGTCAGAATGATACAATATTTCAATTCTACTTATTTGACAATAATTACCGATATGACTGGATCACAAATGTCATATTTTTTTAAATCCGGTTTTGATTATTGTTTTGTGTTATGTGCTTGTTGAGGTTTTTTACCTTTCATACAAATCAACTCTTTATTGGGGTTCCCTTGTCCTTTAAGGTACGCACTTACGCTCGATTTTACGGTGGCCTTGTGGGGCCCTTACCAATATGATTTGATACATCATTTGAAATCCAATCTTTACCAGTTGTATAAAAAGTTTGTTATCAAACATTTAAACCATCTTTGTAATTTTGTAAAGCATGACAGGACTTTCTTTTAATCATAAATTGTTCACTTCCATTTTTTTAGAATGGGGAAGAGTCAAGGGTACATTATGTAGCGTAAGGGTGTGCTAGCCTACCATTAGTGGTATACCCCCCCCCCGAAAAAAAAGCTTAAAGAACTATTCCAAAAAGCTTAATAAACCAATACTACCTTTTGCAATATATTTGCCCCACCAATATTCTTACATATCCCATTCTCTTTTTCTTCTTCGTCTCTTCTGCATATTTTCAGAAAAAAAAAAATCAGGAATAGGAAGGGAAAGGTACAGAAATACATTCACACACCCACACACTCCCCAAACACATAGAGATATATAGACATGTATGTAATTTATTCCTACTTGTTTGATCCTTTCTGACAAGAAAATCAACTGATGAGGGATATACATACATTTTTTATTTAAAAGGGATTTACATTTATAGAAGTCCTTTGTTGATATGATATTTGTAACCAGGAATACAATTATTTCAAGGATTCTTCGCTGCAGCTGAAGTTGTTAGGTTTCAATATCAAAACCAATCTTAAAATGGACATGTAAAAAAAGAAAATTGTGACGCAAAAGGAAATATGAATATCATCAACCTGATTTCTTACAACAGTTCATCTGCGGCCGATGAAATGATAAAAAGGGTTAAAAATATACAAGAAAAGTAATAGGCAAGGACCCCTGTGGTTATATTGGGCAAGTTTCATTATTCTGCGTCTTAAAAAAAGATAAAAGAATACGTAGTTAATACCTATTTATATCCTCAAACTCTTTTTTTACAGGGAAACTTTTTGGCAACCAGATTTATTTTAATACGTTTATTTGCCATTTGCACTTTTACAAATGAATATTTTAAAACTGGTTTAATTTATTTCCAAAGAAAGAAAAGAACCAAGTTTGAATAAAATAACATCTCTTAGGTAATTAGTGACGCCATTCTATTTCCTTCATTCGAATAGATGAAATGAAAATGCTTTCTAACCTTGAGTCTATCAGTATATTGCTTATATTTTCTTCGAGAATTATTCGCCACATGAAATCAAAGTACTGTTCCTATAAAGCTGCTGCCTGATAAATGGGTTAACACAGGACGTTCTAGATAAAACATATATGAGGCTTAAAGTGATATTCTTAAACTATTCTTAATTTGTTTTTAGACGGTTCCGGGATCCTTACACTATAATCGTATCAAGGCAAGAAAATATTCCAATCTTAATTTCAATCTTCGTCTCATATATTATTACCATTATTTTCCGTCAAAATGTATTTTTTGTATACAAAAGAGGGTTTGGTATATTGTGCATCGCGTGAATCCCAATCCTAGAGCACAGAAACCCTTGATATCGCCCTAAAGAAAGTCCACGTCTCGCTTGTATATTGTAAGAATTGATACAATGCACTGATTTTAGTCCTTAGATCTAGTGTTGATACATACCTCTGCAGTAAAAAAAATAAATTAAGAAATGAATGAATGAATAAATAAATTTAAAAAATAAATAAATATTACTCTTCCTTCTCAGCCTTTCAAAAAGGTAGATGGTCCTGCTTATATTCAAAGATAATTTTCCATTGTAATGATTTTGAAATAGTTTCATACAGAATATAATAAATGATAACCCAAGTTTCTGTTTGCATAAATAGAATATGGGCCAATGGATTCAGGAAGATTTGCTGAGAAATTGGCATAGCATTGTTTGTATTTTCAAGCAACAAAGGTGCACTGTCCTATATGTGCCTATCTGTGTTGATGGTATTCATTGTTATATTTTTTTAAACTTTGATTCTATTAGTTAGAACTACGTTTTGTTTATGTAATTGTACCAGATCTAGATCTATGATGATATACGGACAATTAACGTTGGTTTTACAGGCTTTTCTCGTAGAATTAGTGTTTACCGCAATTATATATAATTCGATATCAGTTTTGTTTTTTTAGCTTTTGGTCATTATTTGCTCGGCCAATTTATTTTAGACGGTTAGAAGTCTTTGCAGGTCACCAGCGTTGCCACCAACGATGGAAATCATCAGCAAACTGAGCTTTTCTGACGTGGAATATCATTTTGGCCCCGTTACATGAATGCGTATATAATTTTAACTTTGCCATCCGATGGTAATTCTCATGAAATCATGGATTTGATTGTCTGTTAAGCATCATTACCATGGTAGTTACCACTGGATGTAAAATGTACTATATCAGTTACTTTTATGCAGCTGGGCCCTGATCTTTTTCTGAGCTTTCAGTCTGCAAAGGTCAAAGCAAACGGGGAGGCTGCAAGCTTAAGCAAAACTTCTATGACATTATTTAATAGAGCCGGTGCAACTTTGCAGCCTTGCGTCACATCACTGTTATAATTAATCTCAACCGTCAGTTATTTAGTCATGGGCACTCTTTACTTCATAGACATGCAGCTGGGCCCTGATCTTTTTCTGAGCTTTCAGTCTGCAAAGGTCAAAGCAAACGGGGAGGCTGCAAGCTTAAGCAAAACTTCTATGAAATTTTTTTAATAGAGCCGGTGCAACTTTGCAGCCTTGCGTCACATCACTGTTATAATTAATCTCAACCGTCAGTTATCTAGTCATGGGCACTCTTTACTTCATAGATATAGCCTTTTCATTGCCAGTGCAGGACCATATAACACATTTTTTTGTAATAAACGTACGAAGCTCAAGCCCCACAGATTCCGTTAGCATTGCGCCGCTTCCTTCTTCATTACCTCTCTTTCTCTCTCTCTCACACACACACACACACACTCACACTAACCCAATCTTTATGTGACATACGCGCATATACACACACCTTAACACGCACCCACACCGTCACGCACACGCACGCAAACCTCTGCTTCTCTTCTTATCTTTCTCTTTCTACTTCTTCTTTAGCCCCTTCCCCCTTCCCATCCCTCCCCCTCTCTTCCTTTCTCTCTGGAGCTCTTTTCTCTCAACTTCACGCGGCATCCCAGTTTGTTTATTCAGAATCTGTGCCCTGAATTAGTAATTTTGATGAGTGGTAGAGCATAAAATGCACTAAAATAATTATAGTTCAAGGCTAAAGAGACCAAGCGTATATACATGATTAGCTTGCATAGGCTAGGACGATCGCCTGAACATACTAATTTAGATTTTGAGTTGGCTGTGTGAAATCACAATAAAAACTATGGTAGATGAAGACATGTATTTTCATAATTTAACACTAAATTGTATAATGATACATTGGCGTACACTTTCCGATCAATAGGCTCAAACTAGTAAATGCACTAAAAAATCCCTTCATTAAAACAAACAAAATGATTTGGCATTAATGTATACAGTCACGTACATGGGATAATATGCAATTTTGATATGCCACTCATCATTGTGAACCGATATTCTTTCAGAGGAATGATTAAGATTAGTACACAATCTAAAAAAATATAATGCCGATTTATGAAAAGCGTTAAAAGTGACAATGATGAGAAATAGAATTATGGCTCTAATCTACATGACTATTAAAAAAGTCAATGGCCTGATTTTGGTAATGTCATTCTCTTGAGTATAGGTAAAATAATTTACTACGTCTTTTAAGATTTAAGGCACAGTCAGAGAGCAATATACGAATTCATTTTCTATCTTTAAGTCCCGTCGATAGATAGCTTTGAAATGCTGAATATTCTCTCGGGAATATGCATTTTCCACCTTCATAGGCGTAAGGCTAGAAAGAGATGGAGAATATTGTTACGAAAGAGATGTGTGTAATATATATCTTCTAACCTCTTGTCTTTATTATCTTGTAGATGATAGAGAAACCATCCCATGCCATATACATCGGGGCAGAATTGGCGTCACCATATATACCAAACACGCCACGGGACGTATGCTGATAATGATATGCGCATGGTGTGTTTTTCATCTGGATGTAGTCTGTGAGTGCAGACCCGTTGTAGTTTCCATCGGAGCGAAAGTGATTAGAACTCGGTCTTTGTTTGATTGATTGATTGAATGTCAGGTTGATTGATTGATTTATTGATATATAGATGGGTAGATTGAATGATTGAATAATAGAATGATAAATCTATTTATAGACCTGTAAGACGATTTTATTTCTGATAGCAAAAAAGCCTCAAAATAAGAAACATGACATGGATTAAAACAAACATTACTTTAAAAAAAATACGCAAAATCACCTAATGATGAATTGGGATATAAAGGATATCCCTGAATTGAAGTACAGATGGGACATTTGAACGAAAGAAAACACATTAATTTATATATAATATCAATTTGGTCAAATATGGCAAATAAATTGAAAATGGATACAAATGGCTAAAAGTATGTGAAATTTGCATGTAAACACTGTGGGGGAAAAGGGAAGGATTGACTTTCGAAATAGAAAAAAACTTCGCAAAAACATGCGCTTATATTGAGTGCAAAATTTCTTAAAACATACCAAACGATAACCAAAATTAAATTTCTGCAAAACTAAGGTGAATAAGTTGATAATAAATGGATCACTTGACATACATGTACCAGAAGCTGCAAGGTTTTCATATAAAAAGAAAAACATGTTCTAGCCCATCTTTTCTCTACCAGACCTTCATGGATAATAAAGGGTTGCTCGCTGCGACCAATATTGTTCAAACCTGAAGCATATGCTACCTTACGTCTACCAAAATGCATGAGCAAGTTAATGCTTATGCTAAACAAATGAGCATTTCCTTAACGCATCCCTCTTGCTTGCCTTACTTTTTTGCTATTTCTTTTGGTTGCAGCAACTACAGTCACGCTGATGCGAACAAATCAAAGACACGCGTGGACTATCGCGTGGTCGCGTCGTGGTCTAGTGGTTCTGAATCTTGCCTTTCAAACAGCGGGTCGCGGGTTCGAATCCTAGCCATGCCGTGTTTTCCTTCAGCAAGAAATTTATCCACACTGTGCTGCACTCGACCCGGGTGAGGTGAATGGGTACCCGGCAGGATAAATTCCTTGAATGCTTGAGCGCCAAGGCAGCCCAGCTAAAGCCGGGGTAATAATAGCAGGGCCCGCTGAGAGAACAGTTTTCAGAACTGAAGTGGCTACCCTGGGTAAATGTACCGCTATTATCATTATTATTACTATCGTTCTGTCTTGAAAAGGTTTGCCTCACAAGCAATTGCTTATGTCAGGCCCAGGTTGCTGATATAAGCACAAGGCTACCAAAAGGCTATCAAATGGAAATGCTGCTTTTTATGCATTCGGCTCAATCTGCAGAATAATTGACGAACTGGAGACTGCCCTAGAAATATACATGTATACACACATCATTGTATCCATGATATCTGAGGAAGGAAAACATTAATTAAAGTAATACCGGATTAAAGGTATGAATATGGAATAGTTGAAGTTATGTCTCGCGAGACTTTGAAAAGCAACAGAATACACATCATTTTCCCATGCAAAATGCACAAAGGAAGCTGCAATAAGTCTGCGGCTTGAGACTACTTGTACCAAGACGGGACGCTTTTTTAAGGAGATATGGTTATAACACATGGAAGAGAGAGTTGCATTATGGCGGAACAGAGCGAAGTCTGCGTGTAGAACCTCTTCTATAGGTCAAGTGGTTGGATCAATTATCTGCCCGTCTCTCTCCATAGTATACACCCCTCCCCTTCCCCCTTTCTATTGTACATCCTTCCTTCCCCCCTCCCTTATAATAGTGTACCACCTCATTTTCTATCCATTTATCACCGGTTCGATCGCTTCTTTAGCTATTTTCTTTTCTTGTTTCTTTCTTGAGATATGAGGTTATTTTTTCCCTTTTTTCTGATTTATGTCCTTCGTTTCTCTTTTTGTTTAATTTCTTCTTTATCCTTTGTTCCACCTTCGACGCACTATCTCCCATTGATTTTCGTGTCCGCCAGTAGTTTCTACAAATCATTATATCCCATGCTGTATCTTCTTTTCCCCCCTGGTCTTCTTTTTTAATTCATTTTTACCTCAAATTTATGCTCCTCTTCACATAGGACATTAAATATTGTCTTTTCCTAACTTCATTATTTGTGCTCTGTTATTAACAATGTACTATGTCCCAAGCATTGTATTTAATTGGTCAAAGAATAAAACAAATAACATGTATACAAGGATGAAAATGGAAAAGGGTGAAATACATATTTTTGAAAGTCAGCATTTATCACCAACTTAGATTTTCATTTTTAATAAAGGTTCCAATTTTCACTCGTTCGCGACTTTAAACAAATATCCCCGAATTGACGTTGCATCACCTCAAAATTATTGGCTATTACGGGAATAATGCTATTCATGTAATTTCCAAATGAGTGTAAAGATTTCAAAAAGATAAAAAAAACATAAATATATAGGATGATATTCTGATAATCATGGTTTAGTTAAACCTGGGTTGACTTAGATCACACTTCTATGGAGTATCAACTGTCGACTCATTCACCAAATTAAAAATCATTCCTATCCGGCTGCAAAAAGTTGTCAAAATATTAATTGCGTCATGAAATCGAAAGCATGTGAAAATACAGAAAAAAGTTGATACATGATAATTTCCACGAACATGGAATAAATATTATGAAGCCTAGCATTTCATAGACGTGTGGTCACTTTATTTCAAAGAAAATATCATTGGGAGCAATATCCATGATATCAGGGTCCCGTAACACAAAGGTTAGCGATTGATCGTACGCTTGATTTTCACGATTGATTGTACATTGTAGTCAAAGGAATCAATCGTAGAAAAATGTTCTACGATCATTGCTAAGTTTTGTGTTACGGACCCCTGTAAACAAAATGTTACTTTCACTGAAGAAATTTGTTTAGCTGATTTCAATTTTTAATTTGTGTATATACTTTTGATGTCAAATGAATATCTGTTTCCGTTGAGTTGGCAGAATTTCCACTTTGCTCTAAGTGTAAAACTGTAAAAATTATTATTACTTATTTTATGATTGTCATTATTCTAGACTCTTTGGGGTAAAATCCAGTAAATTTTGTGTTACCATTATTTTTAGTATAAATTTTTTTATATAACGTATAAAGACATTGTGATTGGTAGACACGGTGGTAATGGACAGAGCATTATATCTTTCTTTTAATTTAGCTTCTTATTCCTTTTTTTTCAACAAAAAGATATAAAATTTAAAGAAATAATTGAAAAATTCTTAGAAGAAATAACTTACAGAGCAAATATATATTAAAAGGAGTATTTTTTTGGAAAAATTGCCTAAAGAAGATTGAAAAATCAAATCAGGGCCTATGTTTGCTTACTATGTATCTAATATTGTTTCTTTTCATACTTCGTTCTTCGGTGCAATGTGACGATGTAAATGAGAACATACCAGTTTAGATTAGGATTAAACCTAGGTGTAATGACCATAGGAGATTTCATTCACTAATAGGCCTATCAAGCGTAATGAGTTGCAATAAAACGCTACTTCACTTTCAACCAATGAAACGCAAATATTGGGACTTATGTTAGATTTTTTAGTTGCGTGATACCTCCCCGATGCCCTCCCCCTCATTTCCTCGTGTCCCCTAAAACTTCACTTTCTCAAACTCCTCACTCAACTCTCCTGACCTGTGTTCTCTCAAACCTATTCCTTGTCTTACTCAAGTTACATGTCATTATGCATGCATCGCCTCTCAAAAACTACTCTACATTTTGCATTCTCATGTTAATTCAAGTCACAATCCACTTTCCTCCATTTTGTATAGACATACATATACATGTACGTAATTTTTTACGTAGTTTTTTTGTATAGAAACTGTGTTTTGTACATCAAAGAATTTCACGCCAGGTGTATTATATAACGTATGGATACATGATATATAAACATGATAGAGTGTACATAAGAGGTATTCTATATTCTGCAGATGACGATTTACCCGAGTATGATAAAATTTTATCATAAAGCTAGGTAATAACTTTTGTTAATTACTGGAAAGATAGAAAGCTGCATATCTTCGTTGAGGTCTAGAAGGAATAGATGAAAAAATACTCAAAATGTAATGTATTACAAACTGTAGTAAGGGTAAATGCGAGTTTACTGAAATTCGCAAAATTCCACAAACTATAAACAAGGATATACATACGTGGGATTACAGAAAACAATAATGGGTAAAGAATGGGGGAAGGGAAAACAGAATTGTGGCCAGAAAATGTCTGACGTTCCATCGGAATATGTATATGTTAAAAAATAGTTTTGCTCTCTCAATCCAGTAGGAAAAGGAAAGTTGAATATTTTTATACCTCGGAGAAGAAAATATTTACACACAAAGACTATCTTTACCTTGTTTACATGTAAGCCTACATACCTCGTGTTGCATTAACCCTTTGACCTTTAGAATGACGAATGCCGGGACTCATTTTATTGAGCTTAATGAATTACCTGAATTAGGATAAACGAAGCCTTATTAGGCACGATTACTCTCGATAAACTATTTTCTTGGGATTCATTTTCATCCGGGTCTTTTCCCATAATCCACTCTCAGGCAAACCAGAATGGCGGCAATTAGTGACAAGTCCTGACCATTCAAGGCCTAATCAATACAAACCTTTGTCGGAAAAAAGTAGTGCATTTGGGCTTCATTTAACTATTTAGCCTGTTTCATTTATAAAATTTGCTTTGCTTGTGTTGGGGTGTGTGTGTGTGTCGCTTCAGAACCTAAAGGAAAACCCAAAACGGTATCGTGTACTTGAGAAGTGTTATCCCAACCATGTCAATATGAATGATTATACACTGAGTATTCATATTTATTCATTTATTTCTTTATTTTTTTATTTATTTATTAATTAATTTATTTATTTATTGCAACCATGACAGTTGAATTATTGACAACATAAAAATTGTGTACACATGTCAAATAGTACAATACAAGTACTTAAAAGAGACAAAGAGCATACAGCGACATTATATAAACTGAACATGATTATCGAGACGAAAATATGGAAAGGATGAGTTAAAAGCGAACAGCATGTATAAGTGCGTGTATTTTACAAGCAGCTGATACCAGGAAATTGAAATAAATTGATAGACGGATCTCAAATGAATGTAAGTTATTATATTTTGATGTTACGTAATAAAATCAGTTATCAAAATAATGTTTGTATTGTAATGAGACTTTAAGGCAAATATTGCTCGATGTGCTCATAAGTTTTATATGTGACTTGACACCACACACACACACACACAAACAAACAAAATAATTGTTAATGCTTGACATCAAACACTAATCACTTTTCGTCTTGGGTGACGAAATAGCATAAGGAAATTGCGAGAAATGGGCACAATGAAAGTAATCTATCCACCCTTTCACGCGGTTAAAAAAAATTGTAAATTGAATGATGATTCCAGTGAAAAATAAGGCTGATGACGAATTCTTAGCTCGTGTGAAACCAAACTAGAATATTATTAAAATTACGAACGCTAATCACAATCACGAATTCAAATTCTACTCCGGAGGTGAATTCCAGTTAGGTTTCACTCAAATTACGGTACGAATTTCGCGTGTGAAAGGCTTGACCTCCAAAAAATCTTTTGGGGGTGGAGCCTGCGTGACATTTTAAGCACTTCCGTAGATAATACAATTGTCATGCACTCATCGTAGTTTGTATTTGCGATGCATGTGCTTTGATTGGCAAGTCACCAAGGAGACATACCGCCTTTACTCGTGAATTCGAATTCAAATTACAGTTTTCGAGTGAGCGTCTGAAAGGTCCGATGATTCTAAAGATGAATAGCAATCATCATTACAATGATGATTCAAAATTCACGTGTGAAAAGGCCCTTTACTCTTTGCATTAATTTCTGATAATCGTCTTTGTCATGATTTTGATATTCTATTTTTATTTTGCTCTGAGATTTTGCCAATAGGGCTGTAATTGACTTACAATTGATAAAATATAATTATTATTATTTTTGTTTTTAGAGAGGGGCCTAAGCTTTCGATCCTAGCAGAATCTTAGTCGGAGGCAAAATGACAAACATATAAAGTGGAACAAACACAATATAGACCATATACATACAACAGCAACACTAGAAACAAGAAGACAAAAAGGGCATTAGAGAGTTGTGATGACCAATCAGGTTAGAGAAGGGGATGAAAGCAAAGGAGTAGGCAGACACAAAGGGAAGTTAGTTTAAGTAAGGCCAGTAAAAGACCTTAAGCTGTGAGGGATTAAGATAATTGGGCAGGCAACATCAAACAGGATCTGGAACAAAACAGTGATAGGAGGTATGAGGAAGAGATGAATAACAAGAGAATTAGTGAGAGGTGGGTCAAACAGGTAACACAGAAAGGCATAATAAACTGGTGCATAAGAGTGGGGAAAATAGGAAAGAAAGGGGAACAACTGATAATGTGCAAAAGACATATAAGTATAAATGATAAAGCAAAAAAAAAATAATAATAATATATATATATATATATATATATATAAATATATTGTGTAACTAGTATTGTAAATCCGCGAGGGGTGAGGGGAAAATACCATAATACTATATAGTAGAAATAAGACATGTTTATATAAAAAAGGAGAAGCATATTGCCTAAAAGGGTAGAGTAAATATAGAAGCTTAGGTTATATGAGAGAGGTGGAATGTATACGAAGAAACTATAGTATACATGTAACTAAACAAAATAAATATGTAGTAAATCTAAAAGAGGTGAGTGGAGAAAAAATATATGAAAAAAAAAAATTATTATATCGCCTGAGTGTGGAAAGCAAAAATAGGAGCTGAGGAAAATAGAGGAAGAAACTATAATATAACTAATCTAAAAAGAGCTGAGGGTGGAAAAATATATATATATATAGAAAGTGGATGGAAAAGACTAATCAGTCGTTCCCCTCTTGGATGTTCAGGCCATGAGGTTGGGTCGTCTCATCCAGAACTTCTCTCTGCTAGTACGGACTGAGTCAGGGCGGGTACCTAAAGATTCGATGCCCTGTAGCATCATGTCAGTGATGGAGTAGTTGGGAAGGTTAAAATGGCGGCCAACTGGAGTGTCCAGCTTTGCTGTGTTGACGGTTGATCTGTGCCCGTAGAATCGTTTCTTGAGTGTGGTCTTGGTTTCCCCTATGTAGTGTACCCTAAAAACTCTGCAAGTGATGAGATATACAACATTAGTGGTAGTGCATGTGATGTTGCCCTTAGTTTGGTGAGAATGGCTGGTAGAGTTGCTGGTGAAAGTGTCGCCCTCGTGAATGTGTATTTCACATATGATGCACCTGTTGCTGGTACATTTGAAGGTGCCATGCTGTGTGAGAGACGAATGGTTAGTGGGGGAGGGCACTTCAGCACGAACAATGAGGTCCCTGAGATTGGGTGGGCGTCGGTATGCTAGGAGAGGAGTATCGGGAACGGCCTGTTGGAGACGATCAGAAGTGTGTAAAATGTGGTGGTTATCACACAGGATTTTACGGAGAGGGGGTAGATTGGGATGGAAGGCGGTCAAAAGCGGTATTCTGTCAGTCTCCTTTTCACTTTGTGGTTTGAGAACTTCAGATCTTCAGAGATGTCTCTTCAAATTCCTGGCATGGAGGGAAAAATCAGGGTCCTCGGAGCAGATGCGGCGAAGTCTGAGGGTGATTGACTGTAAGCGATGCCGGTTTTGCAGTGACGGGGGTGGCAGCTGGATGGGTGGAGGTACTGGTGGTATCTGTGGGTTTAGTGTACAGGTTAGTGGTGATACCATTAGGCTTTTTCTGGACTGTGACATCAAGGAAGTGGGTTTCCTGTTGGGAGAAATCAGAAGTGAATTTGATGGTCCTGTGGAAGGAATTGATGTGGTCAATGAATGTATGGAGGCTATCTTCCTCCCTGGTCCAGATGAAGAAATTGTCGTCTATGTAACGCCACTAAATCCATGGGCGACAGGGGGCTGAATCTAACATCTGCTGTTGCAGCTTGGTCATGAAGAGACAGGTGAATGAAGGAGCCATCCGGGTGCCCATTGCTGTACCGAATATATGTAGGTAGTGCTTGCCCATGAATGTGAAGTTTTTCGTTAGTACATGAGACATCAGAGATTTGATATCGGATATGGGGGGACTGGAATGGCCACTGGCGGCCAAGGCTTCACATGATGCTTGGATACCTTCATCGTGGGGAATGTTGGTGTACAGTGAAGAAACATCGAAAGTGCCGATGATCGCAGTCTCGGGTATCTGGTCCTTGATGTCGTTTAGTTTCCTGAGAAAGTCTGGAGTGTCGTGGATGTAAGAGGGTGCACGTGAGACATGGGGTTTAATGTGGTAATCAACAAAGAGGGAGATGTTCTCTGTTGGGGAACCATTTCCTGAGAGGATGGGTCGACCGAGGTTGCCAGGTTTGTGGATCTTGGGGAGGAGATAGAAGTGGGCCGGTGTAGCATTAGTAAAAGTTAAAGGAAAATTTGTGGGCCTTCTCGGAGAGATGCTTGTGTTCTTTCATGTCATTCAGTGTCGATTGGATCTGTAGGGAGAAATTACAAGTAGGGTCAGAATCGAGGAGTGCATAGTGAGATTGATTATTGAGATGTTTCATGGCTTCATCGATGTACTGCTGGCGGTCCATAACGACGACGGCTGATCATTTGTCTGCAGGCTTGATGATGATGTCGGACCTGTTTTGAGTGATGAGAGAGCCTGGCGTTCTTCTCGAGGAAGGTTGTCATGTGCTCTGATGTCGAGGGTATCTGTGGAGCGAACTTGGGATGAGACAGCTTGAATGTAAGTTTCAAGGGAAGGAACTCTATTCTTGGGTGGAGTCCATGTGCTTTTCTTGTAGAAGGGCTCGGGATCAGAAGGGGGTGCATCTAAAAAGAACTCTTTGAGACGTGTCCTGCGAAACTTGAGCCCTTTAGAGAGAAGAGAGGTTTCTGCTTGGGAGAGAGGGGAGGATGAGAGATTAACAACCAAATGGGGGGATGCATCATTGTTGTTGGTATGTCGTCTAAATCTGTTTGACCGTTGTCGCTTCTTTGTGAGGTTGCCTATTTTCTTGTTCCTGCGTTCAGTGAGGAGAGACCTGTGTTTAGAGAGATCAGATTCAATTTCATCATATACTGAAGCCACTGGGTGTGGGTACAACAAGAACGTAGTTCGTCTCCAAGGCTACTGATGTCAGCTGAAAGAGAATCAAGAGAAGCAACACACTGTTCAGAGAGAATGTTATTTAGTCGAACTGAAGCTCCATGTAAGGTCTGGTTCCAGCGTTTGCGAAGTTCAGGTGAGAGCGTACCGAGACCGGGAGTGCAATGGAGTTGGAGGCCTGTGGGTATAATGCGATTGAGGTAATAAATTATGTAATTGTCCTGGTGAACAGAGATCTTGAGGGCCTTCAGCTTGATCTTCCTGAGCTGGTGAAATAAAGATAGATGGTTAGTCATGGTAGAAAAGAGACCTAGAATAAAAAAAAGTGTAAAACAAAGAAAATGGATATTCATAACAAATATAAAGAAAGAAAAAAGTCGAGCAGATTTGAAGTGGACCTAAAACAGAATGATAATAAGAACACACAAAGTGAATTAAATCAAGCTGAAAAGTAAAATCGACACAGAACAGATCAGAAAAGACCCTGGGATGGAAAGGAAGTATTACAGAATGGGAGAGAAGGTACAATTAGAACAGATAAAGATACCAGAAAAAAAAAGTTATACAAGTTTAACTTTGGAAGGAAAGTATAAGGAAACACTAAAATACAAATACAGAAAAATCAAACCTATATTTTTGTTTTTGAGTGAATTTTATTTTTTTCTTCTTATTGAATTGGTTTGCTAGTTGAATTGATTTGTCTATCTCATCTTTTAATATCTTGTTTGGGTAAGTCAAATGTCCTGCCAAGTTCCCGCTTCAAATATTAAACTAATACACATTCATAATAACGCATAACCAAAATGAAAACGACTTTACGTCCACATTAAATATTGAAGTGATTTTTTTTTTAATTTGACTTTTTGAATTAATATAGAAAACAAATAAATATTATAAAAAAAAATCGAAAAGGGGACATGTCAACAATAGTCATTTAACAAACGGAGAAATCTAGAGTAATGCTTGGTCTTTTATTTCGCTATTTGGATGCACAGAATCTGATAAACAGAGGTTTGTATTTCTAACATTTAAAAAAGTGAACGGGATCCCTTTTTGAAATGGACTATGTTAATGCAATAAAAAGATTAATTGTTCTTGTTTTTTGCTGAATGAATTTTGTCAAATCCGCCATGTGTCTGTGTCACATTGGATGTTACCACTGGCGATCAAGCATGTATCCTTTGCATGACATCAACACAAAATGCCCCCACATTCTTTCTTGTCATTCCTGTGAAATATCTGTCGGCAACAATCAAGCGAATTAAAATCAGATAATGAAACAAGAAGAGAGCAGTAAAATCACGCTCGTCTACATTTGACAACTACAATTGCTCGTGAGGCACGGACCGCCCTCAAGGGCCTGGTCGAATGATAAATAAGATCGACGAACTCGGGGTTGATCACGGATGAACATCGGAAATGAATAGTGAAAGTTAAAAATGGCTCCTGTCAATAATCCGATTACCGTTGAGAACTACTTCTGATGTACGACCCTCTCACATAATGCCATATTGTTACTCTCTAAGAATCGAGTAGGAAGAATTCCTGAATTAAAAAAAAATCCTCTGCTTTTCAGCTGGTTCAAATGCCTAAGCAGACAATAATTGATAGACGACGTTCTCTATTTTATTAACTTTTTTTATTTTAGAACTTGAGTGTGCAGATGTACAGAAGTCCGGATCTCACAAACGCGTTCATGGCGTTGCCACTCAGATATTCAGATATTCAAAATTTATTGTCATGCTCAAAATAAAAAGAAATTACCTTGGCATGAAAATAGTATTTCGCCTGTTGGTATACAAAGAACAATACATAACATAAAATAAACAATTCATGAACACATATCCTAGAACTGTTTCACCGGAATAATGCAAATCTTCCAAATCAGTTGTCAAATCGGTTTCTTTAGAATTCGCGTATACGTCTCGGTGAACCGTCTGGGATGCCTCATCGGTTCGCAGTGACGTCTCTAAAGGCCACCGCACACCTTACGACAGGTCTGCTACAATTTTCAGGAATAAATCGTAGTAGAATTTGATGCTAATATTGAGACATGGAATATCTTACTGTGTAATGCATCAATGATAGTATGAATACCTATCTGCAAATCTGTGACTATGCTATCATCCTTTTAAGAATAAAAGCGTATTATCTACATGTATTCGTATAATGACGTCATATAAATTGTACAATTGGCAGCAATCAAATTTTGCCCTTAACTCAAAAGAAAGACTTGTAATCATCAAAAATTATTATATTAGTATTTCAGATAATCGAGCCTCAAATAAAAAATATTCTTTTCATTTCAGAAAATTAGCAAAATGCGATGTTTTCCAAATTCCGATCGTGGACCAGCCGTTAGGTGTGCGGTGGCCTTAAGACCTCCCCTCATTTGCTGGTCAGGATGCCTCGTGCAGTTGCGGCGAAATATTAGTGATTTCTAATAAAACCAAAATGATTTCTGAAACCGATAGCGAACCATCCCAAGATTTCTCAGGAACTGCCTGACTGTCGCAGTGGAAGGTGTGTTGTTCGAGTTTTTTGCAACTACTCGGAGACTTCACAATTTTCTGGAAACTTTATCAGAAACGTCTTAGCACCTTGTAAAGTATGAAGAGGGTGATTCCATACGTGTCGTACGAGACATTTGACAACAAATTCTAGTCTCTCAGCTGAATGCTTGAGCAATAATTTATTTTTGTCAATGATAAAGTTATAGTGGGTAGTCATGTGAAAAACAACGAAAAAAATTGGATTACGGGTGAAGCAAAGGTTAAAATAATGCCTGTCGTCCGGGACACAGAACATTTTCACCTCTAATTCACCCATGGAAAACATAATTGGTTGTCATTTTTTCACATGACTACCCAGTAGTGTTTTATCATTACCACAATAGTAATTGAAGTTCATCATATGTTTGGACAGCACGTTGAAAAAAAATGTTGTGAAAATGACTGATTTTTCAAGCATGGAATCGCCCAAGAGCGTTTCAACCTGTGAAACGCATTTCCTATGTTAACTGTCGGATAAAACGTATAACTCGTCGAGTAAAACATCCGAGAAGTGCTTCAATGAAACAATTCCCTGTAGTCGCAAACTAGCAATAAATTATTTTCATAACCCTCTAACTTGTATGAAACAAAATGTGTCAGAGCATCTCTTTAATCATGAAAGAGGCTTTTTTTAACTAATCCATCTGACCTCGGTGACATACAAAACATATTTCGAGCGCACAGTTTTAGCTGATGTTCTTGAAGAGGATTAACGTAGATAGATAAATGGTATTTATTGTGATAAAAACTCAATTAGCAGCCAAAGGCTGAATTTTATGAATTTGTACAGAGTAAAATTTCAGTAAACAAACAAACAAATAGTAAAAAGCACAATAACAACGTATGTCAATATATAATATAGGAAAGGGGATGCAGAGAGACATGTACTGTATACAGAGGAAGAAGTAATGTCAAAGGGAGGAATGGGGAAAGACTTTGAGTAGACTAAAGTTATATACCTTTAACATGAAGAACATTTTAACATAGATATATTCAAGCAACGTTGAAAGAATAACAATAGATTAAAGAGTGGATTGTATGAAATAATACTTGCTTTTTTAAAAACAAACGAAAACTATTAATTAGGGTCAAATTGAAGGAGGAAAACATGTATTCTATAAGTAAAACAGTAATCTGGGTTGAATTGTTCTCGGTATGCTTGATAATGATTCTAAAGAAACATTGTGTTGATGGTAATAATGATAGTTGTAGGAAACGGAGTCATGGATAATAATCATAAAGAATTATCTCAAAAGGAAAAAAAAAAAAATGAAAGGACGTTGAAGTAATATCATCTGTACAAAAATATAAATGTAACGGGGGTTATTACATTATGAGCCAGTGACTTTTCTGAGAAGAAAGTTCAATTATTACTGCAGAAATTAACAATTACAAAAGAATAATAATAGATTAAGAGTGGATTGTATGAAATAATATTTGCTGTTTTAGAAAACAAACGAAAGCTATTATTTAGGGTCAAATTGAAGGAGTAAAACCTGAAATAGCAAGCGCCTTGCTATAATAACATGTCCGTCGGTCATTGTATAACAAACTTACTAAAATTTTCCCATCTAATTATTTTCTTTGTCTGTTACCAAAATATGCAAAAATATCTATGGTGTGACAGGTTGCAGGGGCACAAGCCCTACATCATGTATTGATTGCATGCAATGCAGGTGAATAAAAAACCCCACTTCTTAATGATTAAAGAAAGACCTGTTTATGATTTCAATGCAAAGTCTTTAATGTAGCCCCTAATACAAAATTGTTCTTCAATATTGATCATATAATTGTAATAGGAAAAATATGCCGGCTTCCAGACTGCGGTAAAATAGAAATTACAGTATTCCAGATGCCATGTTCAGAGAAATACCTTTATAAAATTGCATTATAATTCCAGATTTTTTTTTCATCTGGAACGTAACTTCCGTCCATCATCCTATAGTTTAAACCTCCCATTGAAAAGGAAAAGAAGCATTAAAACCCACCTAAATATTGTAACCATGCCTCATTCGTCTACTATAAACATTCTAACGTGTGTTAATTCATGTCGTATTACACTTCCGTGTAAGCGTTTTATTTAAGCCATTTCCTATTCACTTTTGAATTCTTCTTGCAAGAGTAGATGCCTCAAAACTTAATGCCTTTTTTAATTTTTTGCTCAGAGGCGGTGATACCTTATGAACGACATTTCATTTTCCGAAAGGTGGATCCGGGGGCTAGGGTGTCCCAGTCCCTCTCCTCGTATTTATATTAATACACGTGTACAAAACGTTAAAAATTATTAATTGACTGTGCCTTTTGCATGGTAAGCCCCCCCCAATAATCTTTCAGATTCCACAGTTCGACAGACCATACTCACTGAGAAAAATTGCTTATAAAAATCTTAATTACAATAGTTATGTCTGATTTATTTCCTTTTATTTTATCATCATTTTATTGGAAATAAATAACAAGTATAAGTTCGAGGAGTTGTTAGTGGACAAAATATTCCACACATTTAAATAGACAAATGTGGACCGAAAGGCAAACATTATCATCTGATTGTGATTTTTGTTGTTAAATGTTCAGCCCCCCTTCCCCTTCTCGGCACACCCCCTCATAATTTCATAATCGTTCTGCAGTCCCTGACTAGCATCATTATAAATTCTTCTACTCTCATTGTTTAATTCAATTTCTCATGTCTAATATATATATATATATATATATATATATATATATTACGAGTCTACTGCATTATTTCAAAGAATAGTAAAAAATTTGAACGAAGGGATGGATCAGGATTCGGGCAATGATACTTCTGAAATTCGCCTTCGGATAAAAGATAATAGGTCAAAGTATCTCAATTGATTTCCAGGTGCTCTTGGCCGTACGCAGCGGGTTGCAGTTGCAACCCCCAAATTTATTCTAAAACTTATACTTTTTACTGAAAATTTTCACACTATTTACCAAAATTCTTCACGAAATCTTCAATTTCACATTACAATAAGCAAAAGCGCCACAATGGGGAGCTCGGTCGCACCACTTCCTCGCTTTCCAGTTTACGCGTCCTGCTTCTTTAGAGAAAACAAATTGCGTATAGCCACGAAGATGCCCGTTGCAGAAATAACTCTTAAAAACACACCTAAATAAATAAGCCGAAACCCTAAATAATCGTATTTCATTGGTTGAAATTGAAATTGCGTTTTTTTTTTCTTGGACAAGAAACGTTTTGAGGCCATGTCCACCCCCTATATGGACACCAGTGTTCAGATCTATTAACAATCTTCATCGACTTCTCTTTTGAACGTTGTTATTCTGTGGTTTTCATTCCCCAAGATGTTTACAGTGATTACCAATAATTTCCGTGCAATTTATTTTGTCATTTTGTAATTTCACGAGGGGGAAACCCGATAGGAATCAATACAAATCCGTTTGTTGTGTTTCGAAATTCACTTTTCGTATTAGGGGATCTCAAGAAAAAACAACATGAAATTAGCAATGGATGTTTGCGAGATGCAGCATTCTTGCTGTAGCTCGAGTGAACGTGATTGCAAGAGCACGTGGAATGAAACGACTACATGTTTTTCCAACCATTATGTCTAAAGAAGGAAACAAAATTTTATCAAAATATCCATTCATGTCCAAGATAACTTCCCAAGGGCTTCTGCAGTAGAGCCCTTCCTAGGTTACCAGATACTGTCTTTGATACCTTGCGGATTAGGCAACTGATCTCATCGAGTCCATTCAAGTTCCGTGCCACCTGGGAACTGACTAGAGATATATTTTTGTCATGTGCGTGTGGTCTTTAAACGTTTCAAGAGCTTCCATGTAAAGTTCTTGCAGTGTACGGACATAAGAAATGACAATAGGGACCTATATCAAATTTCTTAAAGGCTTGCGAAATGTCTACAAAGCCGGTACAAATCTGTATCACCAACCATCCCAAATATATCGAAAGATTGTAAAAAAAAACATGGGTGAGTAGCATTGTTATATCATACAAAGCATAGATGAGAATACTGCACGTGTTTGCGTGTAGCCTACGTGTGATTAAAATATTAAACGTTGGGAAAATCACGTTAATGTTCTTATTTCAGTTTTCTAGATCGAAGTTTACAAATTATTCCAACCGAGGCAAAGGTAGATACTGTATATAATAAAATAGATGACAGATACTATTTTATTCAACTCCATCGGCCCCCGATCGTCATGAACGAGAGCATAATGAGCGTCTCAACATGAACATGTAATACTAGAATCTGCTTCTGGAGCTGGTAGTGACATTTGAAAATATTCCTTTGGTTGACTTAAATGTGAATGATCCTTCGTACATTGTCAATACGCATTTTTGTTTCTTTGGGCCTTTTCACACGAGAATCTTGAATCATCATTGTAATGATTATTGCAATTCGTCTTTAGAATCATTGTACCATTCACACGTTCACTCGAAAACCGTGATTTTAATTCGAATTCCTAAGCGAAGGCGGTATTGTGTCCTTGGTCAATCAAACCAAATCAAAGCACTGCGTCGCAAAAAAAAAAAACATGGGTGCATGACAATTGTATTTTCTACGGAAGTGCTTGAAAGGTCACGTAAGCTCTGCCCTTTAAAAGTTGTTTGGAGGTCAACCCTTTCAGACGTAAAATTCGTACCGTGAGTGAAACTTAACTGGAATTCACCTACGGAATAGAATTTGAATTCGAGATTGTAATTAGCGTTCGTGATTCTAGTTTGGTTTCACACGTGCTAAAAAATCGTCATTACAATGATTTTTCACTGGAATTATCATTCAAATTACGATTTTGGTACCGTGTGAAAGGGCGATTTGTATTGTCTATTAATCCGTGTATCCATGTTGTTTGTACCATTTCTTGTTTTCGTCTTTGTGCAGTTCTGATACTTTCTCCGAGCTCTGCTCTATTTTTTTTCTTTCCAGCTGTTAATGATTGTGCATATATTTGTTAAGGGCCTATCCACAACAAACTTTTGTTTTGTTTTAGGTCCACCCACTTTTAAATGTAGCGCTCAAGATTGTATATCGTTTTTGGTTTATACTTATTGTAATCAGTTATACTATTTTGAAATGAGTTATATGTTTTGTATTTTACTTATTTGTGGAAAAAAAAAGAAAGTTACTGTGATGACTCATCGCATTTCAACGTCACTTTCTTTATCACCAGCACTGTGGAATACATGTTTACCAGCACATTTAGCATAATAATATTTGGACTAAAAGAAAAAAAAAGTTACAAGCCAATCTTGATGTATTATTTGGTTACTTTTATTGATTATTAATAATGAAAGTATTTTTTATTATACAATATCAAATTACTTGTTTCGGTGATTTTGCATTGTAACAGGTTGGAGGGTTGAAAAATATTCACCGATTTCTTTATTAGAAAAAAAGGTAAGTTTCAAGTCTTTTTACTCAACCTTTTAATGACAAAAATATATGTTTGACCATTAATGGAAGTAGTAAAATAGCCCTAGAAACTTTTCAAGAATAATTTTGAACCCTAAACCTAGATCACTTAGAAGAACCGGCACTTCATAAAAAAAATCCTAAATGCAATTTGTATTGAACAACGTCAGCATTCTGGGTGTACAAGACTAAGATGTGTTATCACTTCAATTCTTTCTGGCAATGAAAGTTAATATTTCATGAGGTAATAATTGCTCAATCGTGACTGCCTCGTTCTAGCGATAGTTAACTTAGTTAAGGGGCATTAGCGGCTTTATACATGTAACCAACACAAGTAATAAACTATTTCTACAGGGGATATACTTTCATGACAAAGTCAGAGATACTTAACAAGACATTTACTATGTCTTAAGAGAAGAGCACAAGATAAATCTTGTTTGCTCTGTATAATTATCAAGTATAATACTATCGAATATATAATTAAAAGCTGATAAATGACGGATAATGAAAACTATTTGCACAGTTAGAAGAGTAATCTGTGAATCATTTTAAATGGTTAATGCTTGAAGTAAATAATGCGGTCCTAGGATCAGATTAAGCACAAAATAAAACTATTGCTAGAAAGCGTGATTTTCAAGGTGCATAAAAAACTTAATCACCTGTATCATTAATTAGGTTTTTATTATTTCACGAACACAGAATTATACATAATTCAAAAGATCCTAATGTTCTTTTTTTTAATATTATGCCTACTTAAATACCCAACAATTACAATGCATTGTCATTCCCTATTTTAATACATAAATTATTCAATATTCCAAGAATTCCAAGCATTACTTATTAATTTCCGTTTCTTACAAGAGTGAGTAATCCTCGTATATCCGGGGATCTTCTCAAAGCGATGTCCCGTATGTCAACTGAAGTTAGCCGCCGATTCCGGATGAAAGTTCATCCTCGAGCCTTGGCATTCACCGCGTGCCTTAATTGTTTTAGAATTTAAATCAAGGATCGCAGTGAACACTAAGAACGGGATGGATAAGTAGGAGCAGCGAAAACCCGTGATGACGTCATCGTACCATGGTTTATTGGATATTTGACACAACGCCGTTTCTCCAATATTGCAATTTTAAGATGGCGTCTTCTAAACTTCATTGCTAAACACAAAATATGAGCCATCGCAGATATCACATTTAAGGCACATGGAAGCCATGTGATTTGATAGCATTGATAAGACATTGCCTGAATACTAGTTCACGTTAATCCAAGTCGGTTTACATCCATTTAGTCAGATGTTATGCACACTGGATAGTACAGCACTTAGTATAGTGGTAATATTTGGCACACACACTCTATATTGACTGAAGTCAATTCATTAATAACAAGTGTAAAGTATTACCACATATTCGAAATTCACTCTCTCCCAGTAATATCCGTCGATCTATATCATTCTGTCGAGGAAAACAAAAGAAAAAAGGAAGCATTATCAAAGATGTATGTATGTATCATCCTCAATAAACGATTTCAGATGATGCGATGTGCTTAGCTCGACCAAAAAACAAACACCACTAGCATTGTGCATGACAATGGCCTGAGAAAATACGAAATGATCGTACGGTTAAACGAAATTCAGCATCATGGTTGTGGTGGGAATTGGGAAACCATGACGATTTCCCGTTCATACCACTGTCCTTGCACTTGCTCTCATTATCCTTTTCTCTCTGTCATTCTTGCTCTTATGCTAATTCGCGATCACGGGACTGCAAGGCCGTGAAGGTTGGCTGCCTTCCGGGTTGAAGGATTAATCGAGCGAATATTGCGCATTGACGGACGCCAGATAGTGAATATTAAGAAATGGAAGAAAAAAAGGCCCGTTGTATAATAAACAGCTATACCACGGCAATGGATCAAAATGTAGAAAACTGTGAACATTGTCTCCGTTTCATGATTAGAAATCCAAACTAAGTCCAACTTGTCCACATCTGAATCCAATCTTAATTTCCCCTGTTTAGTGTTTCTTCTTTTTAAAACCACAGTATTTCATTATTCTTAATATAAATTTCTAAAATTTAATATTTGGTAAATACATGTGTTACAATTGTGGTTTTCATAGTCTCAAATCGCAAAATTTAGGATATGACTTTCACAAGATTACCGAAGGCAATATACAATGAAATAAAGGAAATCGACATGCAATGAAAGAGATGGTTAGGTGAATGAATACACCTTCTTAAATCCACAAAATACGCATTTAAAATGGGAAAGAATACAATTTTAGATGTTATTTGTATAACCAATCACCCACTTATTTTCATTCTGGAAAATACAATTACAAAAAAATGATATAGAAAATAGGTGTTAAAGAAGATCTATTTGTCAACTTACGTATATCAATCCGTAATTGTGGTCGGCACAACCAGAAATAAGATTTTTATCAACCCTAAAAAAGCAACTCCAATGTAGAATATACCGATGCTGGATTGCCACACTACTGTGCTCGAACAAACTGAATATAGAAATAAAATACAGACGTCAGTAACACTCCCAATGGCGGCAACCTATCTTGCCATGAAATCAATGATGACTAATGAAGACGCTGGAAAGAGAACGCTAAATGATGAATCATAGGCTCTTTTTCATCCCTACCATCGCATCCAGCCGGCGAAAGCCGAGGTTCAACAAAGACACAAAATGTCAACATAATGTTCCTTTCGGCTTTCTCCACGTCGATGCACTATCCAAACAATATAATCACTCGACCCATTCCCGGTTTGTGAGCTACAGAAAAACGCATTAAAAAGATGGAGCGAGGGGGAAAATGAACTAGTACCTTTGTATGGCTCCATGTTCGTTATAACCTGCGTATTAAACTCGGAGAACAGGCGTTTATGACGCAATCTTGACACTCATTTATTTATGGAACAGTTATGAATTCATGATAAAGCATATGGCGAGGTTTATTGTGTGTGCGCAGACGTATGGAAGCGGGGTGGATGTAGAGATAGGGAGAGGAGGGAAAGGGAGCGAAGAATAAGAAGCAGAGAGAGAGAGAGAGAGGGAAATCGAGAAAGAGAACCTACACTATTACATTCACGATGCTGAAACTATACTAACCTTGGTGTGTAATGTGGACTCGTAGGTCGCCATTAATATCTGGCGCCGGGCGAACTGAACATACATCCTGTATGTATAAAGTGAAAGTGTCGTCTGCTGTTTGTGTGTTATCTTTGTTAGATATGAAATTCCGTGGTTTTGTTTTCTCCTCTCGTTCCGCAGAGAATCCACTGTCTATTTCCAGTCCTCTTCTCCTCAGAATATTGCTAGTACCTAGCATTTTTATCTCATACACAGCGATGGTATTTTAGATGCACAACTCGTCTTCTTTCTTCTTCCTTGTCTTCATAAAATAGGCAGCTGGGATTCTCCGTAATGCACCGAAAGAACAAACCATTACTGCCCGGCCGAGTCTTACGTCATTGAATGACGTGAATAGTAGTCCATTCGAGGCTCGGCGACACGGACTTCAATATGCAAGACATGCATGCAGAATGCAGATTTCCCTTTTTATGCATTACCCTAAGAGGGTCTCCATGAAACATCGACCGCGAGTATGGAGAAGTAGAAAGCTCATCTGCATTCGTATTCCGCACCATCAGAAACACAGAACCAAACTAAGAGATGGGGAAAACACACCCACTCTCCTAATCGAATGTCGTCCTTTATGCAAAAGAGAAAGCCGTTTCCCCCTTGTCTCCTCCGCTTGTGCTTCACTCTCGTTCAGCTCGCCTTCGCTTGGAAATCGACGGACGTAAATTTCACCCCTTAGGCGAGCAGGTGCGTACTTGATTAAAATTCACGACGTCTGAAAGACGAAAAAAGACAGAAATGTGAAGAGCAAGGGAAAGAGAGAAAAGATAAAGCGAGTTGAAAATGGAGGAAAAAATATACTGCTTGAGTTAGTAAGCCGTGGTGATTGGTCGATGCAAGCGTATGTGTGTAATATGAGATGGAGTTCTAACCGTTGGGAGAGGCCTGCAAAGCGTTTCCCCGTTCACTACCTGAAGCAGGCAGCAGCGATATGGCTGTCTGGTATGGTGATACGGGAACGATGGGCGCGCCGGAGAAGAAACGTCTAAGAAGGCAGTAGAATGCCACGCTCCAAGAAACACCATCTCATGCGCGAACACTGACCGGCGACAAAATGAGGCACGCTGTGGAGCGTGTGGCGTATTTGAAGGCAATCTGCTTCACTCAACCACTCTCCCCGATTCTCCCTCTCTCTTTTTCTTTCTCTCCCTCTCCAATCCCCATGCTTATTTTCAAACCTGCTCCGCAAGTAAATGCATCGCCATCGTGCATATTGCCGTCTCCTTAATGAGCGCCTCTCGGCCCAGGCGGGCTTGAATCCCGCACACTACTTTGCCAATAATCAAACGCCAGTTGCGGTCGACTCTGAGATAATCTATCTTAAATCAACCCCTTTCTTTCCTCCCATGTCTTCCCTTAAACGCATAAATTGAAGAAGCGATGGGAAGATATATACTGCCTAGGTGATTCTCCATATAACAAAGACATTTAAGATTTCGTCTCGTCAATTCTGAATAAACATTCATTTCAAAACCACAGCGGCCAACTTCCGCTTCAATCAAACCTCCTTTTAACATGTTTAAGTAGTAAAGGCTCATAGTATTTAGATTGATTCTTCAACGATATTCCGTACAAACCAAAATATTTACGCAAATATTTGATACGCTCTTTCAACTTAAAAATCTTTCACAAGCAGAATACGAGCATAATACACTATGGTTTAGCCCTTGCACGATTAAACGCGTATACCCTGAATTCCTTTTCTTCTTCTTTTACAATATATTATCTATGTTGTATTTTCTATCCGTACGGGATAGTGACTTCACACATAGAAAACGACCATACGCGCATACTGTAGGTACAATTTCATCCTTCCTCTCTTTCGCGTAAAGAGCCAGGCTTCCACAATCCCCTGTCCTCTCTGTATTTTCTTTTTCTACATAGGCTTGTGGGTGATATTCAGTAGTGACATTATGTACAAGGCCGGGAGAAAGACGACGTGAAGACACTCTAATCTCAATTTTACCAGCGCAACTCGATACTATCTTTTTATCTAGTGTACATTGCATGACGGGAATATAGATATGTGAAAGAGGGAGATAGTAAGCAAGAGAGATAGATAGAGGGAGAGAGTGCACAATAGATTACATAGATTGATCTAGTCTATACTTCCTCTCATATTTCCTCTTTCACACTTCCTTCAATCGCGAATCTTCATACTCTCCGAACATTGTAAAGAGACACGATTTCTTCCTTACCTGCAGAGCACCTTAAATGTCACTGCGTCGAAGACAACGTTACACTTACGGTAATCTATACACTACCGGTGATAAATCTCCATCCCCTATCTCTCCACTTTCCCTTTAGTTTGTATTCCCGACCAGCCCACGCAAAAAGAGGGGGGGGGGGGGGGAACGAGAAAAAGATGATTTGAAATATGATCAAATTAAAATGTCTGATTTAATCAGTCGGAGGCAGATTTCTAGCCAGCGTTAACTCGATATGCATCACTTAATTACAATGAATGTCACAGCATATTACGTGTCTCCTCCCATAGCGCATGGCTTACAATAAATATCTTGCGGAATTGGACGGTTGCATTGGGTGTCTGAACTTTGAGACTATGCGGACTCACTGATCTGCTGAACTGTTTGTTTCAGGTGGACAAAGGCTCAGCTATAGGCTCTGCTAAAGGCTTTATGGAAACGGGTAAAACATGTCAAGTTACAAATTTTCGTTTTATTCCGTGTGCAGCTGTGTATAACCTGTATATGATCTGAATGAAAAAAAATAAAAAAGGTCAAACGATTTCGGATAAATATGATTGCTCTGTTCAAAACACAAAATGAACACAAAACATTTCCTTATTTATGGCAAACCATACTTTTGTTCTTGGAAGTTTATACCTTTTTGTGTACATTAAAGAACATGGGACGACATCGATCAAATTTGATGAATAAAAGATTTCGAATAAAAGGTTCAATTTGAACGTGATTACTTCTGTTTATCAGCGGTTGTGGTTAGGCAGTCCTCCCACTGTTTTATTCAAAAGAGGGTGAAAATATATTCATAAAACTGTAATCCTATTTCCCTGATCTGAAATGAAAAGAAGGTCAAATATTCACCCAATAACTCGCCTGACTGAAAAGTTCGGTTTTTGTTGGTTGCGTACAATGGTGAAGGTGAGGTAAAAGTCAATGCACTGTAAAAAATGAAGTGCTAATTTAGCACTTACTTGTATAGTGACTGCACTACGAGTGCTGATTTTCTAGTTCAAATTTTAAACTAGAAAATCAGCACTCGTAGTGCAGTCACTATACAAGCATAAGTTAGTTCTTCATTTTGTACAGTGTGCCGGCGATAGTTGTGAATTGGTATGCACATTTATTTTTTTCTCCGGCCTCAGAATA
This sequence comes from Lytechinus pictus, assembly GCF_037042905.1. Classification (NCBI taxonomy): domain Eukaryota; kingdom Metazoa; phylum Echinodermata; class Echinoidea; order Temnopleuroida; family Toxopneustidae; genus Lytechinus; species Lytechinus pictus. The sequence goes on along the minus strand of NC_087261.1, from coordinate 18,670,224 downwards.
ATTATAAAGATATTAGTAAAATATATGAAGAAAAAAAAAACGATATGATAATCACAAATCTCATTTTAACCTTTTGTGCAGCCTTAGTAATTTCATCGTTGAAAAAATGAATTATTTGAACCTTTTCATCAAGAAATTATGATCAGAAGTTACTGCATGCATGTCTACAAAATTATCTAATAGTGTCATACCTATGTATCAACACAACATTAGGGTTCGTCGGAGCGTACCACTTGAGGTTAGCGATGGAAATGTGAAATTATGGTAGTGTATCTGTAGGAGAATAAATGGCGTTTGTAGTATAGACATTAAAACAAAACATATTAGCATATATTAAAATTGCAACAATAAAGTATTAAATATGAAACGCCAATGTGCGTATGTGGAAACATGTGTCCTTCTTTGAACTCTTACTCGAGGAACCACTGAATATCTTCTTTTATATAAAAAGAGCTTTCAATTTAAGCTTTGGAATTAGAACTTGTTCCACTAATTGTGTAAGAAAATGTCAGGATGATATGGCAGTTAATACCTTGTAATTAAAAAAAAATGTCTTGAATAAAATCAATGGAGATAATAATCAACCAGTGACCTCCTGAGCCTCTGTGCTACCATTGGCGGCTGGTCAAAGCGTCTAGAGCCGGCTCACTGACATCTTACACTATATTCGCGCTGAAGGGACGTTTTTTGTCTTTGGCCTGCCTGCCCTTCTGCTAAAAATCTTCACAAGAGTCTAATTGCCTTTCAGGAATGAAAATGGATTCGAGGGCCTCCGGGTGAATAATCTAAAGACTAAAGAAAAGATAGCGGTAAGCAAAATGGCGAACAAACATGCGGCGGGCGTTTCCATTTCCCCTCTCCGGTGGTTTTCTAAGAGGTTAAGTATGGTATTGGTCCGCGAGGGTTTCATTTACGTTTATTGTCGCCTGCTCTTTCGGCTGGGGAAAAGAAGGAGACATTTGAATCGGTCTGGGACATGCGAGTCCGCCATTTTTCATATTTTGGTTGTGGCATGGGACGTCGTCTAGCGAGACTATAATGTTTAACAGATATGATGGCGAATTTTAGTGGGGTGGTGTTGTTTGATAGTGATACTCTGGGAAAATAATCTATCCAAGCGCGTTAGAATCATCCAGATGTGTGACCAAAGAAAACGTCAAGCTTTGAGGTCCACTGAGAAAGGGAAAACTTTTTTAAAAGCGTTTTCAAGGAAATCTATTTTTGCTACAGAAACTGTGACCATAAGCTAAGCCCGTTGTATTAGAAAGAGCTGCGATCAACGAAACTTTCATTAAATCGATCCTATCCTTGTCATCAATAAGACAAGGTCAATGATAAACGTTTTATTATAATCTAATCGAGGAGTTTTCAGAATCGTAAGTGTTGATAATATGCTGTTACGTAGGATGAATGGGCTCCGCAGCCAAGCTCATCGATCAAAATGGCCGCTCACGACAATCGACTAATTTCCTAAGCTTCGTGATTTACCATGCGTTAGTAATTTCAACGTTGATCTAGTTCGGTTACAAGTCACAAAAATGAGCAAACAGGGACAAGTGAGACGGGGAAATAGAGAGTCCAGGAGAGGGGACGAGTGGGGGGAGTGGCAAAGGGATGGACAGAGCCAAAGAGAGATAGAGAGAGAGTGAGAAGGACAAAAAAAAAGAAGAAAAAAACATGAGGGAAAATGAAAAAAAAAAACAGAGATACGACCTGGATGTATCTTCGTTCTATGACTCACCGCTCCGATTTATGCAAGCTATATACACATGATAAAACATGCATAAGCGTAAATGCATCCTTATAAAAGGCCCCTATTGAATTAGATATAATAAGCTAACAGGTAGCGAAAGTGTGATTTTCTATTTATTATACCGGATATTATTATTTTAATCTTCCCTATCTCTTTGACACCTTACCATCAGCTTCTAATTCTAAACATACATCTCCCATTTTTAATTTGTGTATCATGTTTATCATTATTATTACAACTACTACTATGTTGTTTCCCATTCTGTTTCCTTTTCACTTCCTTATATTTCTTGTTTATAATTTTCTTCTTCTTTTTCTACTTCTACACCCACCGCTATTGCTTCTATTAAATAACTGTCTACCAACTATTACATCATTCTCATCTTCTCCAGCCTCGAGTCTTTCTCCTTGTATTATTCACTTATCGGCTATTGATCATTGCATTTATTTCCCTCCCCATTTTTGCTCTCGCAACGTCCGCCCGTTTTAATATATCAATCCCGAATCAAAATGATCATCCAATCGTGCCAAGGGCCAGAATACAGCCAATAATTCTGTTCAAGGATTCGAGTTTGCGTGATTACATCCAAATAATACCACCTTACTCCAAACACGCTGCTAATAATTTTATCCTGTCAATTTTCCTTCGCCATTGCCTTCTTTTCGCCATCATTCATTTTTTCTCCCCGCCGTATAGAATATCTAATCACGGGAGAGCGCGTTGAAGCATGCTATTATGCTGATCGAGTGTAATTATTTCAAGTATGAAGTGCCTATTCCCATGATTCCTATTGTCTTTGGTTGCAGAATAATTGGTGATAAAAACCATCATTGTCATGATTGTGAAGAGGCAATCATTTGCGACAGAGCCTCAATGAGTGTCGTAATAGGCAAAAAAAAAGGAAGAAGAAGAAAAAAAAAGGTAAAAATATGATGGGGTTCCGTCCGACATGGCGTATGATTCAAATAAAAAGAAAAAACTGGAATCAAGTAAAGATATCTTTTTATACAAAGATAAAATTTTGCAATAGATATTGGCATGAAATTAAAATTAATTTTATATTTTACCCCTTTCCTTTCCTTTTGTATTCTTTCTCTCCTCCCTTTTTTCTTGGCCGTGAAATATTTTAGAGGTTCATGCCCCCAAGGTCACAATATATGCATTTACATAAATTTTCAGTCAGCATGTTCGATTTAATTTCAAGGAAAATATCATGTCCCGATGACAATCATGAAAATTAATGGTGTTCCCCCCTCTCTATCTCTCTCTCTATGTTATATATTTGAAATGAGGGTTTTCAACTTTAATTTTGTATGATATTTTGTAGTCTCTTCCTTTTTTAAGATCAGACTGGCCCCGTTCTTCCTCTCAAAATTATTTCAAGTGCACGGCAGCATTTATCGTTCTCGAGCTGAAAGTGTTTTAGTCAAGTGTTTTTTTACTAGGAAGCGAGATCGTATCGTCATCATTGTCGAAACCGCGAAGTTGCTTTCAGATAGAATTACACTTGCTTACATAAATTCATGGTACAAGAAAGGTTGATTTTTTGTTTTACATTAAAAAAAAGCCCCAATTAGCATTAACTTTATGGGTACGGTAAGCAGCAGTTATGCATATTATTCATAACGCTTTCGATCACTCCAACAATCTGTGAGTCCATTTTTTTTTTCATTTCTGCAATATGATTTGCCGTTCTTTACCTTGCCCGTTTTACTTCATTTCAGCGATATGAGCCAAGCTTTCTCCAGGCGGTTGGTATTTTATTTCAGATTATGCCATAACTTAAGCACAATTATCACAAAATCCGTCCGGTGTGGGATGCTTTACATAAGAGCACCTCTTGCGTCCTCGTAGGGAAGCCAAGATTAAGGAAATGATACTACGAACGTCATAGATCTTTTTGAAAATAGAATTTCATTTCCAGAAAGAGATGGAGATAATGAAAATCGAACGTGAAAAAAAAGAAGCGAGGAGGTAGCAAAGGGAAAAGAGAGAAAGAATAAGATGAGTGTAAGTTAGTTATCAAAGAGATAGATGGATCGAAAGGAATAATACATAGGCCTACAACGTTATAAGTTAGACAGAAGGAGAGGCAATATGGAGATGCATACCCCACCGAAAAGATTTTGATCAATGATTGTTTTACTCCCTAATTTGTTCTAAGATTCGAGCTATTTTCCTATATATTTATTATATTCCGTGTGAAAATCCTTCTTTACCCTTTAATACCAATCTGAAGTTTAACAGTTAATGATTTCATAATAAGAAATATTCTACACTATCATCATAATCATTGTTATACAATTCCATGGTTGTACCAATTTGAACATTTAATAAACGAACATAACAACAAAGAAAAACAATACAAATGATGCAGACACAATCTTAATAAATGAATGAATCATTAATCTGCCAACCTTAATTAAAATTTAAATAAAAACTAAAAAAAGGAAAATAAAAGGCAAATTGTGCCCTGGATTATGTCTGCAATACTTTCTCTGGTCTATGCGTTGTGCGAACTAAATTAATATTCAACACTCAGCGTTCCATACACTCTTTAATCTATGGTAGATGTTGACTTAGCGCTGTATCGATGTGTATCGATTGGGAGGACATAATCAAATCACATCGCCTGCATGACCATGGCCTTGCATTTCCTGTTTCTTAACGATGTGACGCTCTACGCCACAGCACGTAGTCCCTTTATTAAAACGTGCAAACCATTGCCAATTCCTTCTACTCGCCTGTCATTACAGTGCTCAACAACGTTAAACCTGCATCAACTGAATGGCGGACGCGGCAATGCATGTATGGGCCTATGTAACCGAGTCAATATAACTTTGGTGATTGTGTGTAGCTTACATTGGCATGAATGGTGTGGTATGACAATGAAAGGTTGATGGAATTAACATGAGCGAAGTATGTAGTTTGAGATTGATATTGGAGTTGACAAAACAATTTTTCCTTTCACTTCTTATTTGGTGAATGGTTAGCATTATACGTCACCCAAATAAAAATAGGTTTCATTCATTTTTTCAGCCCAATACAAAAGAAAAAAACAAACAGCAACAACAGAATTGATGTTTGAAGGGTGTTGGCCAATATTGTTGAAGGAAGTGTAATCAAAATGATAAAGTGAATTATTATGTAAATTTCCTTTTAAGATGTAATTTCCCTTTTCCAGTCAATAGGTATTTGTTATTCCATGACCATACATAATCTGGAGTATTGAGAACGCCGAATCATATTTGCTGAGTTGACCCCATTATTATTCAACGGATATGCAAAACTAAAAAGGAGAATTGACAAAAAGGGATGAGAGAGAGAGAGAGAGAAAGGGAAAGAGGAATTTGCCTCGGCATGCAGAGGATGGTTCACGCTCAATTTACGAAAGCTTTTAACCTATTATGAACAGGTTCCAGTGCTGCTATATTAAAAAGGTAAAAGTCGATTTTTAGCTGCTAAATTTGTACGGGATAATTCCGAAAAATTTGTACAATCGCAACGTCGAGGCAGAGTGGGCATTTTCGCTTCTGATTTGTTGAATACCGATGATACAGCATCAACATTCATAACTTGGATAGCGATGCTACAGCATGGATATTCATAACAAATTAAAACGTTACGTCACATTGAGAGAGTCGGAATAATAAACCACGTGATTTTTAGCTGTAAGCCAGAAACAAGAACACCTTCACCACCAAAGAGAAACGTGCACAAAGTTTCCATGATTGTTCCAAAGATTTAAATATCTGTTTGGTGGCATGGTGTCATTACCATGAATATTAATGGTTAAAAGGAGAGAGAAAACGAGAGAAACTTTCCCGTAAATCCAATTTTCGCTTTCCATTTTCGTTCGGTCTTCTGGGAGTGAAGGTAGCAGCGCATTTCCAAAGGTGATACGATATTCACGGATTGAATGTTCTCTTGTAATTTCCGCCTTCTGACAGCGATACCTTCGCAAATCAAGATGACAGAATCAATTTTTTATACTTGGTCTGGATTTAGCTCATCTACCAACTGAGCTCATGTTACCCCTAAGCTATTAGCGTAGGGTCATCTGCGTAAGCAACGCCCTTGTGCCACTGGTGATATCGACAACCGTCATCTTTTTTTAGAGAGATCACGTGACTTGTTGTGTGGTACTTTGTAAACTGCTTTTCATTTTTCGAGTATCTTTTGGAAAAAAAAAAAAAGAACATTTACCTTTGAACACATTTAATCAGATTTTGTATACCAGCAGTTTCCCCCGACTATTGAAAAAAGTATCATTTTGTCAGTTGTAATATGTACCTGACAAGTGTTATCCAGGAGTTACATTTGTTGTCTACGGTTGACAGAGACAGCGCGACGCCGGGTGGAAAGACGGTATGTTTAGCGGTGAAGTTATCATTATGCAGGGCTCATCCGAAATAACGGAATCAACCTTCACGGGAAATAATGCATGATTGTGACCGCACTTTTCATATAATTCTATCGCCGTTTAATCCGCTCTGTTTTAAAGGAAGGTTGTCAAATACAGGGGCAGGTGTTCGCGTAATCAGTAAGCGTTGCAAATTGGCAGCGACACCAGACGGATGAGTGAGCGCGGACCGACCCGACCGGGGACAAGGAGACCGTGTGAAAAGTAATTGAATATTTATTGCTCTTTTCGAGCAGGATTCAAGCAACGATGCTGTTATATTCATGGTCATGTCAGGATGGAACTGATAAATGGGTGAAAGATAGGAAGAATAAAAAAAGAAAGAGTGATGGAAATATAAACACACACACTATTACCACTACACACATCACACACGTAGAGAGGGAGAGAGAGGACTTGCTCGAAAATTATAACAAGTAAAAATGAAAATACCGAATATTAACTAAATAAAACATTTCCCAGTGTCTTCATTTGTTTTATTATTCTTTATAAGAAGCATTTAAAATTGTTTCTTTAAACATATATCAGGGAATTCAACATAAATGAAGATTTATTTTCGAAAAAAATACCAGAAATGTACACATAAAAGAGTTCAAGTTCTGCCATATTTTAGATTTTTAATTGTAAATTTAAAGTTCTGGATAATCAGATGATAATATAACACATTCTACGAAGTTTGTTTTTCTGCGCTCATTGGACATTTTAGCGTTGTCTAAATTTAACACTCGGCATGAAGGAGTGCATTTTCTGGTGGGGTTCACTAACTTTTTAACACCACTGTTACCCGGTGTCATTATGATGTCAGTAAGATAGGGACAATTTCTAAATTCATTCATTCAAATTCATTGCAGTGCACACATTGGCTAAAATTTGGTTAAAAATTATATTTTCTTTTTGATAGATAAAATATAAACTAGAAATTAACGATTATCAGGTAGGCCTATAGAGCTACGATATATTCGATAGTTTTCCTTACTACTTTTTTACGATCAACCTACTAAATTCCCAAGTTTTGATTTTTTAAGTGAAATTTTTATCATCTATACATTTGATTTTAAACTCCGATTATTCTGTTATTCTAATTTTTCTCTTCTAACACAACTCATTGTTTTTCCAACTTGAAGGTTATAGAATATAATTTCAGGTAGTTCTGTAATAAAACAATAGACATATACCTTTCCATATACTTGTATGGTTCTTTCAGAATAAATGAATAAATTAGTTATATTATATGAAATTAAAAATGATAAAGGAACGAAATTCGGGAACGAAGTGTAAATGCGTCACAGGGTGGAGCCCGCTTTGGCCAACTCATTATATCCGATAATAAGTAATATTCACGTCATTCGGGTTGAACTGTAGTCTATTCAATCGCCATTTATATTTTTCACATTTTCCTATTTCAAGACATTGACAGTACTACCGTATGCATCGTACAAGTCGCCAAAACGCTTGTAATATGACACCTCGCTTCGTGCCATCGCGCTCGCAACCCCACCACATCTGCCACTTAATTTATTACTCCGCTCGCCTTTTCATCAGTTAGAGCAATGAGCTAGTCCTGGACAGTGTGGCCTAATTATCATATTTTGGGCGATCCCCCCCCCCCCCCCACTCTCCTACCCTTCAATGGATGCATGCTCATAGTAATAATCAAAACTGACAAGGCTGCAGCAGTCTGGCCATATTTTGATTCCTTTGGTAGCACTGTTGTAGAGGCAAATTTAATCGGATTTTTTTTTAAATATTACCCAAAGCGTGATGATAGGTTGCAGATTAAGAACCCTGCCGATTACACAACTAAAGTTTGGATGAAAAGGGGTAATTGTAATTTTTGAAAATTACTGAGTATTAAAAAAACGTTGCTTACGGGTTCCTTTGTTTTGTAAGATCAAGTGACAGTAATCGATAGTATTTTGGTGACGTTCACCTTATTTATAATTATGCTTTACGAGCAAACTATCGAATTATATGATTTAACACAATATTGGTCATTGTCGTTGGTTAACGCACACGTTGCAAGCAGACGAAGGAAACCGGCATTGTGATTGGTGATAACAATGCAATGAAATGCTGAAGGGAAAACTGACATTTTGAGTAGGTCACATGTTGAGGAGATGATAAAATGATACAAATCTGTGTTCAATTAATCAAATAAATGGATTCGTTGGCATGTTAGTAGCAAGAAATTGGGGGCTCTTGAGAAAAAGGTGGTCGGGTAAAGTGGTGTTTCTTGAAAGAAGAGTGTCGTCTCATAAGGGAACTAATTCAGCGATGAATCTTAACGTCGAGCGACAGAGTGACAATCTCCTCTCCCCCATTCATTCTCTTTATTTGTCTCTCAACCACTCTTCGAAGCTTTTCAAGTCTCTTTTAGGGCCCTTTAAATGGCAAGCCTGAACTTTCGAATGCAGCGCGCCTCCTCGATTCGGACGTTTTCCACTTTTCATTCGATTATTACCGTCTCGCTTTAAAAGGCCTCGTGTGACAAGCTGGCCGCGTGCTGCATTTTGATTGCCTCGAGGCGCACCCATTCAGGGAATACCTTCAGTTATGCAAATGAGACTCGTGGTCGCATCGTACACGATGCCGAGGAAGACATCTTGAAATAAAAGTCTGTTTGGGTACTCTCTCCCTCCCTTTCACCATTTATATGATGGCGGATATATATATATATATATATATATATATATTTTTTTTTTTTTTTTTTTTTTTTTGGGGGGGGGGGGGGGGCAGGGGTGATTGAGGAAAGATGGCCTCCTCTTCCCCCGCCTGCAAAGGTGAACAAACAACTCCTGCGTAAAGCGAGCGCTCAAATCTGCGCAGAACAAACACCATTAACGATGCAATGCGCGGCCAATTCTGTCACTAGATAGAAGTAGATTAGGGCTTAGGCGACAAAATGGTAGAAGAAAGGTAGTGATAATAATCCTGAAACGAAGAAAGAATGAAAGAGAAGGAAAGAGAGAGAGAGAGATAGAGATAGGAGGAGACGGGTCGTGGGGGGGGGGGGCGTGTAGTGAAATTAGTTACATTAGTCACATTTTTCGCAGAACAAGATGTTCTATCTCCGTTTTCATCACCAATTTAGAGTTTCCTGGAGGGCCCCTTGTAGTGCATGGATACCAAATTGTAAATTCGATTTATCATAATATCATAATCTTTCCTCATTGGCAATCATAATGAACAAGGTCATCATAACGGAGAATGTATAAAGCGCCATGCGTGCCGACTTGGACCGGCAGTCCGAACATAAAATGTTTTTGGAATCAGTCCATGTTTGTTAATTGACTTAATATTAGAGTGATTTACTTGGGTACATTCTTCATTAAACACTGATATATTTCTAAATTCGTATTCAGGGGCAAATCTAGCTTTTTTTTCAAGAGGGAGTTTGAGCTTGACAAGCAAAAATGAAGATAGCTCGGGGTTGGATCCAAAATGTAGGCCATTACTTTTTTTTACTTGGCAGCACAAAAGGTGGGGGGGGGGGGACCTCCTAATAGATCCGCTACTGATATTTCAGCATATAAAATCAATTTAATGTTCTTTGTATGATCATTTCCGTTGCACAAATCAATCACCCAGCAAGCGGGACACCGCACTACCGGTACAGGGCTTTTCTTGTGAAAACGAGAGAACAAATGTATTTCGTAGGCAAGGTCATTCATTTCAAATGGAGGTTGCGTGATAATGATGATATTTGTGTTACAAGGCAAATATTGGATTTATACATTAACTCCGCTGAAGCGTGACACCAGTTCCCTTGTTTCAATCTACAAAGACAATGGGATGACCATTAGGCGGGCGCCTGGTATTAGCAACTGAAATGATGAACGCGCATGGCTGGCGCTAGAAGAGGAAATGCAAGCAGACAATAAAAGCAGACAATACATCATGAAGTCGCAATTAGTATGCACAATGAGTTACTTTGTATGCATTAGCATGTCCCAGATAGCGTACGGAAGTGGCATGTTATTCAAGAATCGTGCTTATCGAAAATTCAACGTTTTTTCTTCTTCTTTCTCGTCAAAGAATAGTAATAATGGAAATGCAGAGAGAGGACACAAATTACAAGGACTTGAAAATAAGCAAAGTCCGCGTTAAATGTTAATTTATTCCTGCCACGGGGACCGTACGGTGCATTTGAAATCAGTCCGTCTTATGAGCAGTGCATTGTGCATACTACTTGACAATCCCAGTACTCTCTGCTTTACTTATGATATAAAGAGGGAACAAATATACATATACAAATGACTCTAAAGGGTATATATATATATATATATTATATATATATATGTAAGAACACGAAAAGCATACAGCACAATGCTTCCTCGGAAATCTTTGGCAAATTTGAATCCAAGGACGAATAATACTATCATAAATACTAAAATTATATATCAGATTTATTAAGAACATTCAGATATGTAATAACACGAACATTATACAAAATGATGTTGAATTGTAGAATTATTACAATACACCCTGGTAGCTTTCAATTGCATTTAACATAGTACTTCAAGATCTGTATACCCCAGGTGACATGAATTAAGGCGTAAACATATTGATTAATTCAAATGAATATTGGATATATAAAGTGCCATAATAATCATTGTTTTTTAGGTTACCAATCAGTTCTTTATCTTGAATATCATGCCTCAATTTAAATGCACCGCCTCACATAATAATTACACCACCATTAATTACCTGGGGTGGTATTCTGAGATCCATTTTATCTCAGATAAAATAAAATATTTTATCTCCGTTAAAATCAGTGAGATAAAATACCCTTAAAATCTCTCCGAATTGGTATTCTGAGAACAATTTTATCTTCATTTTATCTCTGTAAGACACACCTATTTTTTAATCAATATCCAATTAGAAATGCGCTTTTATAGCTCTCTCATATCACTCAACCAATGAAAATCCATTCCGCCAGGAGGTGTGGCAAAGGAGTGAGATTGCGTCAATTTATTGACTTCAAATACGCTTGCAAAATACGCTTGCGCGTCTTTACAGAGATTTCTTTAAAAAAAATGACAATACTCTCATCTTTTTTTCGAAGTCTATATCACATCTTTTCAAGCATCATTTCAAAGACAATATTAGTCAAGAAAAGTCTTATGAAATACTTCCTGATTGTACAGGAATAACATTAAGGTATTATTCTCAATAAATATATAATTTTTCTTAATTTTCATGTCAACATTTGTAGTTAATTCACCAAGAAATAATGATGAAAGCAACGTCGCAGAGATAAAATAGCCCCTACCCTCTTTTAAGTTTATTTTATTTTTTCTTCAAAGTAACATGGGCGCAAGCACATCATCCGCGTTGCATGGCCAGATACGCGATGGGTATGTCTACGCAGGCACTCCTCTGTTGCGTATCATCTGTAGATACGCAAGATAAAATTTATATGCAAGATAAAATTCAAAATTTTATCTGAGAGATAAAATGTCATCTCAGAATACCAATTTCATTTTAAGATATAAAAAAAAATATTTTAAAGATAAAATGACCTCAGAATACCGCCCCTGGTTTACAATTTCAAGGGATATGATTCATTATTTTATCAGTTATCTACCGCAATCAATTTTAAAAATGGAATAAACATCTATAATTACAACGCCTATGGCAATGAAGATTGTTATATTTGCATTTTAGTTTACACAAAAGCAGAATATATATAATATATATGTGTGTGTAATATATGTACCGTATACATATTATGTTCAGTAGATCGATATATTAAATGAAATACTATAGCGCAGCTATGTGCAAATGGTATACCTTGTTACTTCACGTTAAAGATTATTAGAATGGATATTCATTCAACATGCGTTTGGGGTATTGATACTCAGAATAGTACTTTTGCTGATAGACTGTGATTTTTAAGGTGCATGACAACAGGTATTTTTACTACGAATATGAATTCTAAATCTACGGAACAGGTTTACCGACTATCACAGTTTCCGCGGAGACGGGCGGGGGGGGGGGGGGCTGCAGGGGCTTCAGCCCCCGCACCTTTAAAAAAAAACGTGTACAAAAACGTAAAAATGACCATCTGATCATGATTTTTTTGCATGGTCAGCACCCTCCCCCCCCCCCGACCTTCGGCTCAGCCCCCGTACTTTCAAAACCGTTCTGCGGCCCCTGTATAATAAACAACATCTAAATACATTCACAATTGTATACTTACGGTTGTTATACTTACTAGTATTTTATTAAAAGTGGGCAGCACCTTCTATTTGTTATTTTCTTGTACAAGCGGACTCTCTTCTTCTAGGGTTGTTATGTCAGGAAACATCGTCAAGGAAGTGACCGTTTTCAGCTTCTGAAATTAGAATGAAGGAGAACAAATTATATATTTTGCTTTTATTAGAATACTATACATCGTAATATAGTACTAAAACCTGGGGGCGTTTAACAGAAATTCAAGAGTAAATTAGACTGTTGAAAAAAATATAAGCAACGCTGTTTACTATGTGAATCGCACAGTAGTTGTTAAAACATTTTAAACAGGTGTTTAAAATGTTAAAACATTTTAAACAGGTGTTTAAAATCTTAATCAACAAAGTTTTAATTATTGATAATTAAATATTTGAATTTAAACTGTGTTGTTTAAGATTTTAAACATGCGTGATTCACATAGTAAACAGCGTTGTAGGTCGTTCGTATCGCCGACGCGAACACGTAATGCGCACACGATATGCAATCTCATTTAGCACACGATATGCAACGCGCACAAGGTATGCAATCTCATTGATCACTACGCAGGTGTAGCGCGTCTCCTCAGAACATGATTTGACTAATGGGGGATGTGTTTTATCATAAAGCTTGCAGGTATGTTTTTAAATATGAATTTAAGACACGCTTAAATCTTTTAATAATTTTCGTGTTCTCCACTTCGATTAACGGTACGTACAAATCCATTACCCTTGCAGGTGGCATTTGTAAGTCTTCAATACGTACCCTTTCTTAGATTTTAAGTTTTCAGAACATTCTGAGTATAAAGCCTACCTAAAGATAAGTTTTAAGTTTTGGTATTTGTTTTATAAAGTGAATAATACCATGGATACTGAAGTATTTGTTGCCATTCAAGTTTTTGAAAAGTGTAAGTGACCCGTCGAATCATTTTTAAGATTAATTTTGAGAAAAGAGGGAAATTTTCACCATAAGTACGGTAATTTAAATAAAAGGATTGTAGAAAACACTCGTTACCGCCAATTCTCAATTTCAATCCACCAAATGTGAAGGACAGGGATTGTTTCTTTGAAATTCAAGAATCTCTTGCGTTGAAGCTGATTGATCGATAGTAATCTAAACCGATACCGAAGTCCAGTCGAAATCAAATATTTCAATCTACCAAATTTAAGTAAGGAGGAGAAACGGGTTTTATCAGATACCAAGCTACGACCTGCAGCGGACGAGATAAAAGGGACCTTTCGAATCACGTAAAACGTTAGAATTCGTCTTCATTTGTGGTTGTTTTAAAAGAAAAAAGGGATAATTCAACCATGGATTTAACCTGTCTCGACCGAGCCCATCGGTGCCAATCAAGCCATTCAATACTGCTCATTCGGAGCAGAAATCTGAGGGAATTCGTTGAAACCTTTCGGCGTGAGCTAAGCGATGCTCTAGATATTCAAATTGATGGGGGGAAATTGAATACTGCAGATTTTGGAGACTATGAACATTCAAAGCAGATCTTTTAAAATAAATATATGGTTCATTATTCCTCCCGACATTGTGTGTTCGGAGAAAAGCCATGCTGAAATAAAATTGATGTAGCTGAATTAGTGACACAAATTTTGAAAAGTGGAAGGATGAGAGGGGGGGGGGGGGGTTAGGCGATCTATACAGCTGGCCAGTTGTATTCTTTATATGGATACAAAATAGACGGGAGTGGTAGACATGTTAGAGAGAAATAGTAAAGCCGAAGTAAATAGAAGAGGGGCAAATACCGGAGCGGTGGGGTGTAAAATGAAGGGAGATACGTATGGTGGAGAAGTGAGGTTTATTAGTTCATAATAGTCTTATCTAAAATGCATTTTATAGGCCTGTCTAATAATGCCAATCAGATACGTTAGTTCGAATCAGTCTCAAGTAGATCACAATTTGACTGACCCGATCGTTTTTCTGTATTAATATTTTCGTATAGAATCTTCCGTTGTGCCCTTTGATATATGACGTCACAGGCTGCGCCAAGCGCAGTTCGCACCGTCATGAAGATCAAGGTTCGCTATCCAAGTGCACGACACAACCGCTGTACCCGTACAGATCCAGCGCGCGAAGGGCTTACGATTTTAGTAGAATCTCGCTGAGTGATCTCGCAGAGGGAATATGCTTCACTGATTGACGTTCTTTAATCAACACCAAGTCGTGTCGTCTCCTTCAAATTACTCCAATCTCTAGTCACGTGGAAGATGGTAAGTAATTTTCTATGACAAGACGTGACAAGACCTTTTGCAGAACATGCTTGAGTGTCCAGATTAGAAGGGCGCGAGAGAAGGACGAGGACAGTGAAGAATAGGAGAAAAGAAAGGCGTGGAATGACAAGGAAAGGACGTTCAAAGTGGGTGGTGAAGGGCTTGGTAATGATCACGGAAATGAGGGACGAATCAGTTTTAAGAGAAGGAGATGTCTGCCGAAAATAAGATGAACAAGGCCATGATGTGCACCTACTGCCCACCGACGGCGATCGTGGGATTTGCCAGAACAAGGTGTACACGAACCCAGTTTTCATTTCCCGCTGTTGCGGAAGTCCATTGCTGTGAAGCGGTTGCTTTGTGAGATTATCACTCCGCGTAGCATTCGGTCTGTTCTCCTTTACGCGCGCGTGTGCTTGTTATTTCAGATCAGTACTTGCCGAGCTCATTACGATAATGAAATCACTGCATGTCAACTTAAAGAACGCTGTGAAAACAAAAATATATCAGGTTAATAGATCCTGATCAAAAAGTGTGCAAGGGAGAAACTGAACCTTGTCAATCCCTAACTATTTCTTTGTCCTTCCTCCACTGATTAAGTCGTCAGGGAAGAGGTTAAAATGGGTGACAGAGATAGATTTTGACAAAGGGAGATTGGGATCGGATAGATTTGAGACTTTGTCTGTTTCTGCTCATGAAAACCCAGGAGATTGTGCGATAAACCGTGCCCACAAGCCGCTATCCCCGCAAAGCCCCCATTCGGGACAGAGCAACCCGCGATCAGCTTGTTGTGCCGGATCGGATTTCCGAAGATAACGGATCCGGTTTCTTTTCGCCCATGAAAGGGCGAATATCAAGGCGAATATCTCCTTTCTCTAATCTCCTATCATCATAAAGAAAACTAAAAAGGACAGGTAGATAGATAGAGAGAGAAAGATAAACAACAATAAGCAGGGGAAATAGTCACCGAGTGTTTATCTCCATTGGCTGTGATTTTCCAAGCAATTTTTCTAATTGCACCCGTGCGAGTAATCGCTCGTTTGTCATCTTGGTGCGAGCAATAATCTGAATCATGCTAGAGCTAAAATCACCAGCTTTTTCTTCAATTTCACCGAGGTTCACCAGATATTCCCATTTATGCCATGTTTACATGGAACAAGAGAATATGAGACTGGTATAAATTACGACGGTATAGTAGGAGTTTTTTTGCGATTGTACAGGTTCCGGTCAAATAGGAAATAAATGAAGATTGCCGTATTGTTTGCACTCCTTTGGCTTTCTATACACTTATTTAATGTTTTCTTTTCATGTCTAGTGTAACTAGTGAAGTTGTTATGAAAAAAAAACATGAAAATAAATAATAAATAAATAAATCATCCTGATTATAGACTTTTCAACACCCCCCCCCCTCTTCTTTACTCAAAGATAAAGGGGAGATTGTGGGTGTGAGAGAGGTCAAGAGACAATCTGAGAAGTAGAGAGAGAGGAAGGCCTGATCAGAGAGAGAGAGACAGAGAGAGGGGCAGAGAAAGAAATAAAGATAGAAAGAAAGACAGAAAGAAAGAGAGAGGGGAGAAAGGAAGAAAGAAATAATGGGAGAAAGCGATAGGGAGGGGGGGGGGGGGGAGAAAGAAAGAAAGAGGGAAAGAAAGAGAAACCAAAACTGACATTGCTATATTAAAGGGAACAAAATTAATGTTATGATATATCCTTGCAATTATCTCGGGCCCATATTGTTGCTAATGACTTTAATTGGCTACTCGGCGTGGCCATGAATATCTCTATACCTCTCTATCTCGACACAATTTTACACCATTGCTAATAACTAAATGGATCATATTTGCTTCGCTTATCATCTCGCATAAGCTTAGTGCATTGCTCAGTGAACCATACAATGACATGCAAATTAGACTTAATTGTGTACCTCGTGGTCGGATGAAGCGGCAACTTTCCACTGAAGCAAGCACTTTTGTTTTCCAAATCAGGATGAGGAATCTAAAATAGGTTACTGATATATAGGTCAAACGACAAACATAATGATTATAAAGTATACCATCCTCGAATTTACATTTCTTAAATTATTTTTTATTTATAATTAGCATCAAAGTATAGTCATTTTTTTTTAGCAGTGATCTACATGTCTGAATCAAAGAGAGAGAAAAGTCTACACATTCCTCCCTATCAATACTTGGCTTGTTCATGAGCTAATTAAAATTCCTACAGCCCGTTTATTGAAGCAAAACTAATCAAAGTGCATTGAAATATATATCAAGTTCGTTTTTTTCGGCAATGTAGTGGAAACAAGAGAATATAAGAAATGCATGCTTAAAACACAGATATATCTTTGTTTCTCAGCAGAGCGTATCTTTTTTATGCAATGATGATCTCTGTCATTAAAATAGCAATAAAAGCACTACTGGGTGTTGCGTTTTGTAAATTATCGTTCATGTGTGCTGCTCATTACATTTGGTTTAATTCATAAATGACAAAATGAGCCTTCTGATTTTTGTTTCCACGACTGCAGTGGTAACCAGTCATGCATGCCAAACTGTTTGGGCTTCTTAACAGTGTTCAGTTCATTCAATAAAAAAACAAATAAACAATCAAATAAAAAAACAGTGCTGTTTGTTTAATCGTGATTTTCAAAATCTGGTGTTACTTGTTCACATAAATAATAATTCTCTAATCCAAATTCTAAACGGCCATGTTTTTAACATCATACAAATATCATGCTCACCATCACAATGGCATTGCTATTTGATTGAAATATATGTGCGTGAGTTATAATCAGGAAAACAATAAGGCAGGGTTTTCTCAAGACGGCAACAACGACAAGGGAATACCAGGAACCAGTACTCGTGGAGTTGATCCTCGACGAACCGTCCTACATTTTGTTTCCTTCCCAGAGGGGCAATATTAATGAATGCTTTTTTAGTTTTGTGTGATTTCGGAAATGGTTGCAGCACAAAGAGTAGTTGACTGCGCATGCGTCCAGCTCTGCAGTTGCCGTCCGAACCCTTTTATATCACTTAGTCCACGATCCAATTGCAGGTTTTGTGTCTCCCTTCTCTCTAGTCTGTTCCAATTCTCACAAGTCCTCATGACCCCCCCCCCTACCTGAATCGTTTTCCCAAAGCCCCCCCCCCCTTTATTCCCCCTTCTACCCTCTCTTGATATCCTCACTCTTTTCCCCTATAGGCATGAAGGCCAATTTACATACACCATGGGTATAATAGATTAATAATACGTATTATCATAATTGCACATGACCTACCTCCTTCTCCATCTCATGTTTAGTACCACGCCCTCTAAACTTCGATCCCTTTCCTTTGAACCCCTAGTTGTACTTGTTCGGATCTTTTTTGTAATCGGCCAAGTAAAACTGGTCCAAAATTTATACCAACAATTCGTTTTGATTGGCAATAACCACAAGCAAGTGCCGCAATTTGCTTTTGGTCTGGGATCGAACGTTTGATGTATTATGTACCTGTGTATGCTGAACCGCAAAGAAAAAAAAAAAATATAAAAAATGAGAGAAACATAATTTTAGGATTTCTTTCCCATCGTACGTAATTATTCTCATGTCATTTGTCTTATATTTGTTCTTTTATTATTTATGCGTTGGTTCCATTTAGCAGGTAATTTTAACAATATGTCACTTCTGGAGTCCTTCTGCTCTTGGTCATGCCTCATTAAAAAAAACGTGTCAAAAGATTAATCACGCACTCTGGACCTATGTATGAATCCTAGTTTCATGATGAAATTTTAAAAGGTGCTAACTTTCACTACCTTCATGACCTTTGCGAAATGTCATTACAACGGTGAAAACCTGTATTTCTTTGTTGGCAATTTTCAATTAAATGTTATTATGTGAAACGGAGTGAGATTCGAGAACGACAGGATTGCTTAAAATCATGCGTGGTTATTACTAATATATTTCTTTGCTGAAAGTAATTTAAATTTTACGTTCTTATCTTCAAGCAATTTCCTTTAAAAATTGTGCGTTCTTATCTTGGCGCGTGCGCGCTCCCTGTCCCGAAGTCAAAATCGACTAGGCTACACTTGACAGAGAAAGGGGGACCTTAATCTTTCTCCCTCTAGATCCAGATAATGCACTAAATTTTTACCTCCAAGGAAGCTCGAACCCTTTTGTTGTTCGAAAATCTGGTGAGAATGGGGGTAATACGATCCCTGCCATTTGCAAAACTAATTGAATGCATGCGAAATTGCAGAAATTGCTTTTCCGTAATAGTCAATTTACCCAGCCCCCCTCTGTTGTATCTTTTTTTGGGTATATTCCCTCGCTCTGTTCATTATACCGCCCCTCAATACTTACTGCTGTTTGTGGAACCCCTTCTCTCACAAGATCGCCTTACAAATTGTTCTTTGTTCGTGCTGCCTATTCTTTCTTCTCTAATATCATACTGACCTGTTCCTTGATATATTGCCGGGCATTGGCTAATTTGCCACCCGCCCTCCCCATGCACTAGTCTATACACCTACTCGCAAACGTCTAAACAATAGTACTTACTAGTGCACGAAAATGTGCGCAGAATTGTATATTATATTGCATTTTCTGAAACCCCCAAACATATGGCGATATCCTAACAAGTCTGGCGAAAGGCCCGAAAGGGCTTCGAAATATTGTAGAATTTAGTATGGTGGTGAATATATTTTGAGAGAGCTCAAACTCGTAGGGAAAGAGAGAGAGAGAGAGAGAGAGAGAGGAGGGGGGGGGGGGAGATATTATAAGGGAAGAAAGATAGGGGGAAAGAGAAATGGGGATTGTGATATACATAAAGAGGAAGAGTGTTTAAGGGGAATGAACAGGGAGAAAGAGGAAAGAAAAACGGCGAGCAGGGAAGATTATGGAAATGCAGAAAAGTGCAGGATATGCAAAGGAAGAAAAGGCAGTGAAATGGATTTTATTCAGAAAGTTCGGCGGACACCGAACAAAGCATTAGAGTTCATGGAGTGTAATATTGACCCCTTTTCGGTGTTCGTATTGCCAGCCAAACTGGAACTGTATGACCAACACAGCGGGTTTTGTCACGGGCCACTGCACGCTGCACGCGACTCAACAACACGCACACGCGTAAACTCGCGCGCCGCCCAAACACATAACAGACTTGCACGACGTCAAAATGCGACTACACAAAAAACCCCAAAGCATCAAGACTTTTCGCCCTTGTCTTGGCATCATTTCGCGCTTGATGGATAAACATTTACGCCTGACGTTCCCCTGGTCGTTATGCCTCAAATACAACTGTCCTTCTTGGAGCTAAAAGTTCAACCGTGGACAAAGGGCATGCTCTCCGAGATCAACCTTTGTGTTTTGCTCCATTGGTCTTGTCGCTTTGTCCCCCTATGACTTCTTGATGACCTTTGTTTGTGAACGAACAAGAGTGAGAAAATCACGATTTGGTGCTTCACATCGAATTATGATAATCAGCTTACAACGAGATCTTATTTCGACAAAGGTGATGAAGACCGAATACATTTTTTTCTTTTTGTTTTATCTTAAGAAAAAGGTGCAGTGTAAGAAATATAGGTTTAAAAGTACATAATGACCCTGAATCGCATTTTAGGGCGATAACTTCCAAGTTCTAAATACGAATTTCCATGCTGCGTATGTCTGATATTTGACTTGGGCATGAATAAAAGTAATTTCGCATACTTTTCTCGTTAATTGCCTCGGGGATTTACCTATTTACATGCAGCCTATGTATGGACGAGCCACACCTAAAAATGTGATGCATAAATTCATGATAGTTTATTTAATCATGTATTTATTTGTTTATTTATTTATCTATTCATGTATTTATTCATTTACTTATTATTTATTTATTCATAGTTGTCTTGCACGGTACGGCTGCATTTTTGCAACGCCTTTCTATGCCCTTTTCAAAAGTAGGTGTTATTCCGAAAGGTCACTGTATGAATTATGTGTGCCTAGAATTTAAAGCAGTGCATTAGTCACGATGTATCAGTCAAGAACATTGACACTGTGAAGCGTTTATAGCGTAGGAATATGGAAACTGTTTGAAAGAGAGCGAGAGAGAGAGAGAGGGGGGGGGGGGGGGGGATAAAGATATAATATGTATATACATCGACTGATGGATAGGTGTTGAGATAATACATGTAATAGTTAGATAGTTAAATAGAAAATAGATATAGACTGATGTATGAATTAATGTTGGATTAGGAGGAGAGGGGGATATAGAGATGGAGCTAGGAGAGGGAGAGAAGATAGGGAGGATGAGTGAGAAAGAGAAAGGGAAGGGAAGATAAATGAAAAGGACAAAGAACATGCACATCGTTGATGAAGGGGCACACGACTGCCGCCGCGTTGATAAAGAACAATAAAGAGATTGGTCTCAACCCATTAGGTAATGAGAAAACCTGAAAAATGGGTGATGATTTTTTTAGCGAGGAAGAAACAAGAAAGAAAGAAACTAAGGGTGAGATAAGTAACAGAGCTGATATCTATTCCCGGAGATGGCAACGTATTTGCACTTAAGATTAGATGCTTCATGCACGTGAAAAGTGGCTACAACCATTATTGACCTCCAGTGTCCATGTTCCAACAAAGAGAACAAAAGGTTCTGTCCGTTTCGCAAGTCTTGTACTATTACTTTAAAGAGAAAGAGGTGAGAGAATATAAAACAGAAAAGATACTGCTGATTAGACAGCGATACAAATTCATTAACAAATAGTATTCAAAATTGCAATCAACTTTCTTTCGACCGCTACATTATTTGAATCTCTCAGTTGTAACAATGGGCAGAAAAGACACCCTTTTTGGTGTAGTTAGGGATGAAGGCAGATGAAAGCTTGTGTATATATCGTACATGTAAATGCAATACGTGCAATTAATCGAAACATAATTAAAAACTGGAAAATCCTTCTCGATATGTACGTCGCATTTGGGTTTGTTTGTGTGAATTTGGAGACAATAGAATTATGGTGCCGAAATTAATTTCCATTTCGATTAGGTTAAATACAGAGCAGTTCTTCGACTCCAGTCCTAAATATTCAATAAATAATGTAAGAAACGTAATGTTATCCGCACTTAGAGTCAAACATTGCCTAAAATGTTGATTTCATTGGTCATTCATTTAATTAGTATCCACGCACAGTACTGTTAGCGAAATTAATTAGTAGGATTTGTTCTGCCTTTTTGCCATCCGCCCATCCCACCCCACCCCCTGTCTGTCTCTCTCACCCTCTGTCTCCCTGTTAATATATCTCTATATTTCCGTCCCATCCATCAGTCTCATGTGAATACCATGTGCCTGTTTTTCACATATCTTCTAGTTATTGATCACTCATAGATCACTTTCTTGATCTTTGAATAATTTTGCCGATGGCATTAACAAGGGAAATGAAGTATAGTTAAGGGGAAAGCGTGATGGACATAAAAGAGAAGAAACAGATATATATTGAGAGAGGTATTACAGAGAGTGAAATGGTAAGATGAATAGATAATAAAAGAACAGACCCATATCGCTAAGAGGCCTTCTCTGTGTAATCGCATTGCTATGGTAACGTGAGTGTTAAGCTTTTATAAATTAGAGCTCCACTCGAGTCAAAGTCAAGAATACTCTTTGTTCGCTTTGCCTGGCAGGTGATGTCAGCTTTTATTCGTACTGAAGTAACTGAACACAATAAAAGGGGGCTTTTCCGCTAGCTCTCTTTATACCATCTCATTTCATATTCATGCCTCCCCCGTACATACCGTACTTTATGAAATATCGCCATAACGTTGATAAAAAAAAATGGTTAGAGTGAGATACGCTTACAGAGCGCAAAGTTTGACGCGCGCGCCGGGCATGCGAAAACGTAGTTTTTTGAAAAGCGAGGGCGCTCACGTGTGTGAGCGCATCTCAGAGGAAGAGATTCGGATCGCATTTTCCGCATCACTGGAAGATGAGCCAGTTTACATAAATGACATAAGTCTTAAAATAAGAGAAAATTAAAAACAGTCCTCGAAGATTTCGTACACTGTCGAATAAAGACCAATTTAGTATAATTATCTAAACACATTTTTTTTTCGCACTTAGTCATTCTTCCTGATTTATTATTTGTTAAAGCAAATCATGTATTAAATAAATTCAGTTTGAAAATTCTCATGATCAATTACTCGCCACTTGATTTTCCATCAAATTGAAAGTTGAATCTTTCGGCTTGACGACGTTCACAAAATAACGTTCTGGGAAAGTCCGTTTTAGGAGAAAATAAAAGCGGAAGAAAAACAACGAACAATAACACTTTTGGTCACAAAATCAATTTTCTCCTTGACGTTCTCTTGCAATGGCAAATAATCTAAGCGAGACCCTATTATGAAATACAGTTTCATCGCTTCTATTAAAAGAATAATCAATATTCAAACATTTTTTTTCACCAACAAGCCAGCCGGCTTGCGTGTCTACGCCTGGGTATTCTTTTAATTAAGAGACCCTGAAATCCGCGAGTCTATTGTGTCATTTTCCATCCTACATTTTTTCTCCAAACATCTATTTTTTCTCTCCCTCTTTCTCTCCCTCTCTCACGTTTTCTCCCGCCTCTTCTCCGCTTTTGGTCAGAGCCTTTCGATGGACTTCATGAATATCGTTCCATTCATTATCTTGTCGGAATCGTGTTTTCATAATTACACTTTCCCCGCTAGTATGTTTGGCGAGCGCAAATTTTAATTCCCAAATTCAATACTTACTCACTGCTTGTGCAACTCGTTAGAAATCCACAAATTAATGGCGTCGACCGACTCATTTCCGTGACGCAAATAAGCACAAATAATGGATGAAAACGTAATGGCAACGAACAGAACATTGTCATGGTATAAAGGAGGAGACAATTATTGAAAGTTAAAAGGGATTTACAGCTGCAATTTTTGATCGCAGAATATCATACTCTAATTACTAGCACCGATTTGATTGGGTTAACTGTTTAGGCGTTTGTCAAAGAGATATTGCGGTAGAGATATCCCTGGTTTAACGAGATTTACACGCAATAGCTCTTTTCTATTGCTTCATCAACATTAGCATATTTCACTAAATTCATTACTATTTCAAAGAAGATCATTCGTTTGGTCTTTTTATTGAAACAATTTCATTTTATCTTCTTTTCTTTTTGTTACTTCTTTGTGCGATGTTATATGGGATAAAGTAACGCCGATCGGAGTGATTGCCTCTAGATAACTTCCATGATTAGTCAAATTTGGGTTATTACCACTTTACTCCAAATCGTCTTCTCAAAGTAGATACTTTACAGTTGTCATGATTATAATACCGCCAAAAATGTCAACAGTTCGGAGAATAAAACCTAAAAAACAAATAAAAAATTCCGCATAAACCTAAGAAAGCTGACCTGGACTCTTCATATGAAACACAAAAAATCATCAAATTTTCTGTTCTGAGAATGTTCACATGCAGAAAATATACTTTGTTAGTTAACCTAATGGAGCCTGACAATAAAATCAAAGTGTTTATAAAGTAAATATTAATTTGTTGAATATAGGTTTGAGAGTTCATAAGAATAACTTACCAAATTGGTTGGATAAATATTATAGTGTATATCAAAACACAGTCTAACACTTCGAACAAAAATGTCAGAAGATGATTATGATATCGACAAGAATATTTGATAAAAGTCCTTGCGGACTTTCCGTGATTTTTGTGACATAACTGAAAAGTGCCTTGAAACTTTTATAATATCATTATGACGATAATCACCACCTGTCATCGATTCTATCTATTTTAAAGAGAAGAAAACTGAATCGTGATAATCTATCGGACTTGAAATAGAGGTACTTAACTATAAATAAAGGGGTAGAATTTCCATTTTGCGTCACTCTTCGAGGCATGTATCACCGCAAATTGAGAGAAAAAAAAAATGTGCTATTTCACGGTTTTTTTTTCCGGCCCGCCTCTCTTGTCGAATGCATCCATATGAATTTCATGCTGATGATCCCTCAAAGGAAGTCTGGTATAATTCCCGTAATAAATGGCGCATAATATACGACGTAAGCGTTTCTACGGAGGGATTTACGCGTTGCTAGCCAGAGCGAAAGATCAAGAAATCTAAAGGTCTTATAACTTTCCATTCGTAACCAGAGCTAAAGCAGTCCCATAATAAGATAATAAGTTATCGTAAAATTAGTTTGCTTTTAAAATTGGATGACAGTTAATCGAAACTATTGGTTGACGAATGTCACATGGTTAATGGGTGACTGAAATCTACGTAGTCTTGCGAAATTTTCATAGTTGCTCGTCGTTGAATATGCAGGGGAGAGAGAGAGAAAGGCGGAGACCCTCATGCAAAGTACTTGAAGATTTGCAGGTTGATTTCGAATATTTAGGGATTAAATATTCGAAGATGTTTTTGGTATTTTGCATCGGGTACCTAAGTCTTAGCTTAATAGAGAGAAAAAAAGAGAAAAATCTTACCTTTTAATCACTCCTACGTCTTAATGACATCTTTGAGACATCTTTACACTGAAGCCCTTTAGTAGCCAGTTGTCTGTCCATCCATTCTTGAAATTCATTTCTGAATTAATTTGCTTGCTTTCGCACGAATAAAAATGTCCCTCGTTCTTGATCGAGAAATGCACAAAACTGTCTCAACCTTGAAGAAAAGCAAGGTGGTGGATTGGTTCGCAATAAAAGTAAGCATCTCTGGGGTCCTGGATGAAGATGAGGAGGATAAGGACGGTGAGGATTTGAGGTATAGGATATGAAAAGGAGGTATTACTCCCATTGAAAGTTCGGGTAGATGAAGCTTGGCTTGACTCACATTCTTGCTCAGGAATTGGTTAGGTGGTAATGCTCAGGTCACCGTGATCCCCCGAACCTCTGATAGTTACAGCTCGTCCAAATGGATCGCGAATATGGTGACACGAAGCTTTATATACGGGGCCACAGTGTAACGTTGGAAATAAAGGATGGGAGAAGCGATGGATTGAAGTAGGGTGAGATAGAAATAAATGTATACCGTAGCTTGGAAAAGGGTGCGGGTTAACCGGGAGATGGAGAGTAAGAGTGGAAGGGGCGATCATCTCAAAAGGCCCTGCCCATTTTTCTTCCCTTCTCCTCTTTTCCGCCTCTTTCTCCATCTCTCCCGTTTATTGTTCCTGGCTGTACATGCTGTATGCATCAGGGCCTTGAAGTGGCAGAAGAACGCGACATTGGGCGCAGTACGCATGCGTGGCACACGCCCATAAAACAAAGAGTGAGGGAGAGCGAAAAGCGAATAATTGAGTGTGTGCGTGAGTGATGGGTGAGAGAGGGTTGGGAGCGGGATTCCAGCGAGCGAGGGGCTTTTCTCATCACCCATCGCCAGAGCCAGGGCCCGGCGAAGCTGTTTTCATTACATACAATCTGGGTAGGCTGGGATTGGAAGCGTGCGCCGCGGAGCATTTTTAATCCCTCGCACGCTCCCGTGAATAAGCAGGCACGCGAACAAATTCAGAGAAGATGAGATGGAAGAAAAAAAGAAATTGAACGACGAGAAGAGAGGAGAGAGACAGAGAGGGAGAGAGGGGGTGGAGGGGAGGGATAGCAGCGAGGGAGGGGGGGGGGGGGAGGTGGAAAAAATATTACGATGGCATGGTTTGAATTTTATTCCTATGGACATGATAGAACGCCATACAGCTAATATTTTATCGGTGTCTGCACAAAGAAATATTTAGAAATTATTCCGTTTAAATGTCAAAGGGATTAAATCAAGGATAAATAAAGTTTCCACATTTGAAAAAAAAAACCGCATCGTTTTAACCAGTCTAAATACATCATAAAACATCATAACAGAACTCTGGCCCTTTTAGTTTCATTCACAATTAGGTATGTACTATAAAAAGGCTTCAGGGTCAGTGGAACAATTTTAAAGGGGGGGGGGGGAGGGCAGACTGAACATCAATAAACTGACAATCTGATGGTAATCTTCACGTTTTCGCACGCGCTTGCTTAAACAAAGTGTGGTGGCATACCCCCCCCCCCCCGCCTCCCGCAGTCCCCCGTTCCGCAGGCCCAGTCCGAAGCTATAGGAAGAAAGCTGAGATTACACTTTAATAATTCAATATAATTGTGCTGGTTGTTTTGAGTAATGTCGGCTGAGATATTTATCCGCGCAACACTTAAATATTTAAAAAGGTTAATCGTAAACCTATTTAAGACCAAAAGAAGAAAAAAATATATAGCAACGGTTGTAGGCTACATAGACAGTGTAATAATATACATTTGCTATGCTTTGGCCTGTGTTTTAACCACGAAATAAAAAAAAGAAGTTGGGTGGATAGAAATATGAAAAGCTTTGTCATGTTTGTTATTCAAGAAGGCCTACATCTGTCCATGTGTGGCGTCGAATGCACTGTAAACATGGTAAATGGAATTGTTTTCGAATAACAGATAACACCAGAGCCAAGATTGAATTGCGAAGAAACGTCGTAAGCGACGTTTCGCGATCGCGACGGGGACGGATTCTACAACATAGGAAATCTATTGAAATTCTCAGTCAAATCACCATGAAAAGCTGAGGTCTTTGTCGAAAATTGGTGAACCGTGACAGCTGACCGTCGCAAGATTCTAAGCTGAAAAAAAAAGTATGTCGTTTAACCTGAGTCCAGGACGGAACTGCTGTTTTGATTCACCGATTTTCGACAAAGACTTGTTTGTTGTTATAAATGGCTTTTGACAATATATCTTTTTTAATGTTCTAGCATCCGTCCCAGTCCCCAATTGTAAAAAAAAAAAAAAACCCTCCCTATTGTTCATGTATTGACAAACACGATAAAGGCCCACTACCTCTTTTGAGAAAATCATTTTTTGCAAGAGGATTAGTATTAGTAGATAGATTAGTTATAAATGAAAATCCATATTAGTAGTGATCAGCCTAATCTGCTTTCAGTTGTAGTCCTTGTGGATAGCGCCGAAGGGGGGGGGGCAGTCGGATTTGAAAAAGGTAAGGGTATGCGACCCCAAAATCTGAACCCATACTCTTAAAAACTACTATGAAATGGGGGGTGGGCTCAAGACCTGGAAGTACCTCTGCAAATGGGGGTGCTTGGAAACTGGAATTAAACAAGAAATGGGGGTCTTGAGAACTGACGCCTGAAATGAGGGTCTTATAGGAAAGGGGGAGAGCGGGTTGGTCGATAAAAAGGGGGAAGTTTATATGATTGGTGACTGCTGGAAAAGTGTGAAAAGGGAGCGTACACACCCATACCACCATTAAACGTTAGCGTAGTAGTATTTACATTATTAGTTATAGAAAGGAAGTGAGTCTTATGGATAATTATTTTTATGAAACGTCCTCAGTGAGTAATTGTGATTTTTAAGAGCGAGTCTAGTCATGTTTTTCCAATGGAGAGTGTCTAGTTTTACCCACAGTCATTCATAAAAAGAAATATCATATTAACTCATGATTTTGTTTGTTTACATCTTTTGCCAAAGTTACTCCTTATATATTTATATTATTCCAATCTTTCCCTTATCCCCCTTTTTAACAACATTGGTTTTAATTCTTCGACTATATTTTTATCCTAGGGGAAAACCTGATTTTGGGTTAGTTTTCCTCAATTATTCCTTACATTAAATCTTTTCCATTTATGCTCCTCTATACTGCTATATGTACATCAATGTTTTTTTTTTTTTTTTGTATTTGGACTATGTTATTAAAAACCTTTTTCTTTTGATTTCTTCTGCTTTTTTTTCTTCTTTCATTTTTCAGCTCGTATTCTTTTCTATGTTCCCTTTTTTCTCTTCACCTTTTCCTGTTCAACCAATTTGTTAAAAGACCTTATTCCTCCTTTCTCATGTTCCTCATGCAAAACGGGACTATTTTCCTATCTTCCAGGTTTCGTTAATCGTCTTGTAACGTCGGTAAAGAACTCGTTCTAATGGTAAACGGAAGTTCCCACTATAACCTTTACCGTGATCACTGTGCGTTGAAGAAGTACCCACTGGGAACCAGCAAAGGACTTTGGTAAATTGTCTAACTATATTTCAAAATCATCGGCGTCAAACGAATTTTTACCAATATGATGTCTCTTATATTTAAAGATAAATACCATTTCTGGTAACGATCTCAAAATGGGTTCGAACAGAATCCAACGAAATTACCATCAGAGTGGTTGTATGTAAAAAAATATATATATATGCCAAATAGCTCTGGAAGAAAATGCGTAATTACTGAGAAATTAGCAAAATAAGCACGGAATTTCTGTGTTAGTGATCATCATAATTATCGATTTTGAGCTAAGATTCCATGATTTTACAAAGATAAGTTTACATTAACGTACTAGCTGCCCCCCTACGGAAAAACGCATTATCTGACATTTAGTCAAATTTTACCTTTTTTCACAAAGCAGTTAGTAAACTACTCTTTTTATTTACATGGCACATCCATTTTTCTGATTTTTTTTTGGGGGAAGCCACTTTTCAGTAACTGCAAAACGCAGTATTTACACTGAACTTAGAGTTTCCCCATGGAAAAACGCAGTATCTACATTTTGCACAAGTTGAGATTTTAAGCATTTTATTTCATTTTTTCGAAGCCTCTCGAAATTATATTATTTCTCAAGTATTCCTTTATAATCATATTGTAGATTATTAATGTGCCTATTTCAGGTCCCAAAACTCCCACAAATGTTGTTGTTGTTGTCGTTGTATTTTGTGATATTGACGTAAATATATAGATTTGAAGCAAATGCTCTGTTTCCCCATTAAAACACGCAGTATCTTTAGATGAAGAACATGTTACTTACATTAATTTTCATCATAAGTTACTCAGTCGATATTGCGTCACTACCAAAAAATAATGAGTCAATGAGTAATTCAAGGGATTAATAAAAACTTAGAAACATGAAGGGTGCCCCTACCAACAAGGGCGCCCTCTGTCAGTGATAAATTTTGAAACCTTACGAAAATTGTCTTATGAAGGTTGGAATTTTCCTACAGAGGGCACCATAGTTTGTAGAGTGTGCCCCAGTGTTTCTAAGCTAGTAAATACAATCAAAATCTAAGTACATACTCAAGAGTTATAATAAATAAACACATCAACTCAGGAGACTTGTTAATTACAAACTTTACCAGTATGTTTTGTGTAATTTTTGACCATTTTTGGGTGACTTGGCCAGAGAGAGCGCCCTTCGTATTTTTAAGCTATTATTTTTCCCTATATAGACTTACACACTGATACAATTTTCATGATAATGAAGCAATATACACTAAGTACGTGATGATAAAAATGGGTGGAATTATCTTTTATCTGTAGATACTGCGTTTTTCCATGGGGAACCGAGCATTATGGCTTCGCCTTTTTCAAAGTATCTACATTTTCTTCAATATCTAAAAAAAAAATAACAACATTTTTTTTTTTGGGGGGGGGGGCTTGAAATAGGCACACATATATTCTACAATTGGATGATAACAAAATACTGAGAAATAGAGTATTTTTGAGCGGCTTTGAAAAAAAATAGAATTCTTAATATCTCAACCTGTGCAAAATATTGATACTACGTTTTCCATGGGGAGGCAACCAGATCTAGATGTATGATAATATTTTGACAATCAAGCTTGATTTAAAAGACTTTCTCATGAAATAATTGTTTGCTGCAACTACTGTCTTTTACTTTGATAGGATTCATTATTCCATCTGGGAAAAGTAGCTGAATTTCAAGCTGATTATGCAGTAGACCTGCATTCAAAAGTAAGTTTTTGCAACCACTACGCGGACGCTTCCTGGAACGTAGAGAAGGTATTGTCAAAAGCCCTTTCTGACAAAGAAGCCTTTGCAAAAAATCGACCAATCAAGCAGCAGTGTTGTCCTGGACTCTGGAAAAACATCATATTTGTAGTTTGTCGTCAGCTCCGAATCTTACGACGATCTGCTGTCCCGTTCGACAAAAACTATCTCAAAGCTGTTCATTGTGATTTGATGGATTTTATTAATGTATTTACTATGTTGTAGAATTCGTCCCCATCGAAATTACGAAAACTCGCTAATATTCAATACAACACGAACAAAAAAAAATCCCAATAACAAAAAATAAGGCAAAACAAACAAACATCCAAAGTGCAAAGAAACTGGGTAATTTAATGAAAATAAGTGGGTGTGTGTCATTGCCAGTATTTTTTTCAATCTGTACGTTGTGAGTTCTAACGACGACCATGTAGGTCTAAATCTATTAGATTGATTCTTCACCGGGTTCCTTACCCCCACGCAACACCAAGGCACGATCTGCAAACCCCTGTGTGAATTCAATCACTGTTATTTATTCCCCATCTCGGAAAAAAAAATAGAATAAAAACACCCTAGTTCGTTTTTAGAATCGCTTCACGAAGCTGGGTGACAGCCTCAGGATACAGGCATCTTATTGATTCAAGTCAGAATAAAACGTACGTGAGAAGTAATTATTTCAGTCGCTTTATTTCTGGAAGAAGTTGAAGTCGAGGGAGCCAGCGTGCTATACCATGGTAGCTTTGAATAATAAAATGAAAAAGAAAAAAAGACGGGCAGGTTTCACTTGAAACGGAAAGGATAAGCCCAGAGGTGATTATTCCTTTTCACGCTACAAGAGGGAGATGAAATTGATTTAACTCGAGCGATATGTTGATGATAACATCCCATGGAGGCATAAATGATGTCATCAAGAGGTGTGACAAGAGGAGGATCAAAAGTATTACTAAAATGACAGTTACCATGGTTGCAGGCCACGTGACTGACACTGGTCAGTGTCTACCATGATCAAAATTAATAGAGCCGAACCAGAGCATTTGTAATTTTTTTTTATGTTTCTAACATCCCAAGGTATAACTTTGGCGAAAATTTTGAATTTGACATGTCGAAGATAGCGCCCTCTGTCGGTAAACCTTTTAGTCCACTTTATTATTGCTTTTACCGTATTTTGGACAATTTTCTTACTATATAAATTATCATAACAATTGTGTACGTATTTTGTATCCTGGAATCTTCTTCCCATCAAGTGTTTAAGATTTTTTAAACACCTAAATCAGGAAATTATTTTCTGCTTTTTAAAAGATTTTCCATTTCTTTTGATGCACAGTTATTCTCAGAAGTAATAGGAATCAAATTTGAAATGGAAACAATAGTACATGCCATTGCCATTTTATAATAATTTCATTAAAAGACATTGAGGTAGTATAGGAAAATCCTATTGAACATAATAATGATACATCATCCCTTCAGTTTTGTCGTCATATAGTCGTTGCATTCAGAATCCCCTGCCTACAAATGCTGCAAACAGAGGTCAGATTAAATTTCACCTTCAGAGGGAGAAAACATTTTTGTTGAGTTATCAGAATTATTGGAGTGATATTGATACCGTCAACCAATACCCATAAACCTAGCGCTTTCTGAATTATGATCACTGATTTGCCCCCAGGTATATCATGTCAGACATTTCAGAAGAGGAAGACGAGAAAGCAAAGGGATTTATGAAAACTAAATGAATAAAGTAATTATACGTCGACTTATCATTATCATCTTCCATCATCGTCATTCGTAACTTTCTTATTTTACCTTAGCGCTGTGTGAGTATATTATTCTTTTTTTCTGTTTTGGAGTATCAAGGGTTTTATATTGTGATATTTGATCGTCGTTTTGAATCGCCCGGGGGTGCTCGGGTCAAGTGTCGCACGTGAGTGGGGTTTTCCTGAAATGCAGTCTTTTTGGAGTGTTTTTCGCCTCTCTGGATGTCTAGGCGTATAGCCCTCGGAAGTTGAAAGAAGAGAAGGGGAATGAGAGCGACTGCGAGGCGAGATCGTGGCCAGTCAAGGGCCATGATTTATAACATGACATGAAGAATTACGATATAGATATTTTTTACATAATTCATCAATAAATTATTTCATATCTGAATTAGATGTAAATGTTTTTTTATTATCATTATCAAGCAGGAAATAAGGTACAAAAAGTTCAGATTCGTATTATCAAGTTAAGGTTAAGCGAAATAGCAAGGATAGCGGGCTTTCGTACCCTCAAAAATGAATAAAGAATAGCAGGAAAGTATGAGGATGATTGCGATGATGATGATAATAGTTATGGTTATGATGATGAAAACGACGATAATGGTTTTGTTTATGGTGACGATGATAGTAATGATGATGATGGTGATGATGATGAAGATGATGATGCATGGTAGAGATGGGAATAAGAGTTAATGATGATGATGATGAGAGTTAATGTTTACAAAGATTATGCTGTACGTTGATTTGTTGGTGTAAAGGTAGTCATTATGACGACGACGATGATGATTGTGATGATGATCGAGATAACCTTTGATTTAACGGAAAAAATATATGGTGGTAGGTAAAATCAAGTGAAAGGTAGAAAGACGTCACCTTTGCCTATGTAGGAATTTCACTTCGGCCTAAATTTAACTTGAATAGCAGTTCCTTTCAGACTAAAGGCAGAGTTCAGGTTATTTTGTCCAAAGACATGCATGGACACCAATGTACACGGTAATCAATGCGCCCTTAACTCTATCAAATTGAGTTTTTTTTTAAATCAAACATCGCAATTGACGCACACGAATGCGGTTTACGATATCTTAATGTAATTTCATGTGATTTCCAACTAAACTGATGCTTTAGGCTTTTACACAAATCTCATTTTCTGGAATAACCACATGCAACTCTATTAAACCGAGTACGAGTTTACTGTGTCCCACAACATGGATATTTGATTTCTTAATCGATACTTAATCGGACATTTTATCGGCTCAGCTATCGCAATCGGCCGGGAATGAGTTTAGATTTTCGGTTGATAATCAGACCCGTAATTTAAACCTGTAACAAAATAAATTTTCGGGGCCAAAGAACCCTGTGAATCTTGATTAATCAAGGCCTCCAAGGTTGTCTTAGGATAACAAAGATTCACATTGAAATTCTGGTGTGATCTTTTTTATTCCATCTGGTCACAGTCACACTAGTCCAACCTAAGTTGGACCAAAGTTATTACATTATCTGCATCGACATGCCATCGAAGTCAACTTCGTTGGTGTGCCTAGCGCAATAGGTCAGTTACCTAAGCAATTTTCGCAGTGATCATAATCATCATATACCCTCACTTTTTCGATAAGAAAACCAACGATTGGCATTTTCTTGTTCATAAAAGAGATAGATTTAATGAAGAAATAAGAGAATGTGAAGATAATTCTTTGATTCAAGTGATAGTTACCAGTGGAGTGATGAGCCAGAAAATATGAGGGCAGAATACAGCGTATTTTGCCATTTTTTCTCAAGTTGCGAACATCACGAAATGTTCTACTTTTATCATGTTAATCAAAAAATAACTTTGTGATAGATTTTGACATAAACAATGAGATCATAATTATTTGGCCCCTTTTCATTTATCTTCTGTCCTTTTTATCTTTTTTTTTCTTGGTCTTGGAACCTTATATATATATTTTTTTTTTTTGGGGGGGGGGTGGAGGGGGTTCTGCAACATTGGAAAGTGTAAGAACTGCATTATTACCATGATATT